>NC_064863.1:32208709-32486209 GCF_024139225.1 Suncus etruscus
TGCTCAGGGGTTACTCCTGGCTGTCTGCTCAGAAATAGCTCCTGGCAGGCACGGGGGACCATATGGGACACCGGGATTCGAACCAACCAACTTTGGTCCAGGATCGGCTGTTTGCAAGGCAAACGCCGCTGTGCTATCTCTCCGGGCCCATGCAATAGTTTTCTTATTCATCAAGATTCTTTTTTGTTTATTTGCTTTGGGGCCATACCCAACAGTGCTCAGAAATTACTTCTGGTTCTGCGCTCAAGGATCACTTCTAGTTGATTTAGGAGACCATATAGGATGCTGGAGATTGAACTCGGATCTGCTATGTGGAAGGCAAGCACCCTACCCATGGTCCCATTACTCTGGCCCCTAAGCCATACTTTGTAAGTAAGCAGTAATAGAAAGAAGATGGAGCACCACTGGAATTTCCCTCAAAAAAAAAAATGAAACAAATAACAACAAAACTGACGCATGAAATTACTTCATTGGGAGCACAATGATTTCCCAAGGCTCATTTCCCCAAATGCAAGTGGGGTTATAAGACTCTGACTTAAAGACCAGGACTTCATACTCAGTTTCCTAAACAGTGGTCAGAATCAGTGACATCAAGAATTAGGTGGTACTCAAGGTCAAAAAGGAAATTCCCCTTTTCTGCAAGGTCTCCTCACTCTAACACCTTTAAGAGGAGCATTTTCCAGTGTGGGGTTTTATTGCAAACCAGAATGAGGATACTAACTCACTCAAGGGTCTGAGCTTTGCAAACACAAACCTCTTAGGAGGTTTTATTTTCATACACTTTAATACTTTTTATACTTACTGCTCCATGTGACCAAAGGAAAAATCAAGACCCAAGCAATGACTGCTTTTCTTTTCTTTTCTTTCCTTTTCTTAGCTCCTCCTCTCTTTTTCTATCATTGTTTAGATAACTGGAGGGCATCTCATATTCACCAGGTTGTGGAGCTCACTGGCAATGCCAGGGGATCCCACACAACAAAGTTGCTGGTATAGTGCCTAAGATTGTGGGTAGGATTGGGAGTCAAACTCAAACTTTCTTATACTTAATTGCAAGGCAGGTTCTTGAGATAAGGAGTCCTCCAAGAGTCCTGACTGCTTCTTAAGTCCCTCTACATGGCCTAGAAAAATATTGGGTCAACAGCCATAGTATAGTGGGTAGGGCACTTGCCTTGCACATGGCCTACCAGGCTTGTGATCCCCTGAGCACTGCCAAGAGTAATTTCTAACTACAGAGCCAGGAGTAACCCCTGAGCATGGCTAGGTGTGGTCCAAAAATGAACAAGTAAACAAAAATACCAAAGCAACAACAATAGAATACTCAAATATTCAAGCAAAAGGACACAATGATGTGTAACTGATTAGCAACTGTCTACTTAGAACCAGTGGGGTTTTATTTTTCTGAGATCTTAATGTGAGATATTAGGATGGGGATAGAAGAACTTGTTCTAAAGAATGGGCAGTATTAAGAGAAAAAAATAACGTACAAAAAGAAGTTGGGAAGGAGAATCCGGACTAAACAAGCAGGGTCCAGAGAGATAGCTCATTGGGCTGAGCACTATTTGGAGAACTGGGTTTGATTCCCCAGTATGGCATGGTCTTTTAAACAACACCAAACACAAACCTAAGCAAAGATCCAGGAGTGGTCCTTGAGCACTGCTGGGAATGGCCCCCAAATCAAAAAAAGGGAGGGGAAAAAAAAGGAAAAGAAGCAAAGTTTAATGAGCAAAAGTCTACTAAGAGTTTAAGTGCAAAGGCATGTTAAATTGAGTAATGAGAAAGCTAGCCATTTTTTTGTGAATTTACTTAATGAAAATATATATAAATAATAAATGTTGATATTTTTTTCCAATTAATAAAGACCATTTAGAGTCCAGCAAAAACATTTGCCATTATTAAAACGAAAGTATTTGATCCAACTTCCTCACTTAAACCACATGGCATGTCTCAGAGGTGGATATTATGATTGCTTCTACTTTATTTATTTTGGCTTTCAGTGACACCCAGTGTGCTCAGGAGTCACTCCTGGCTTTGCACTTAGGGATCACTCATGGCGGTGTTCAGAAGAGCATATGGGATGCCAGTGATCAAACCTGGGCTGGCCTTGTGCAAAGCAAGTGCCCTACTAACTGTGCTATCTTTCCTGCCCTATACTTCCACTTTAGAATAAGGAAACTAAGGCCACTTAAGAATCAGAAGCCCTGCCCCTGAGAACAACTTGGAGGGAGATTCAGTTGTGACTCTCCACATTTCCTCTTTCACACTCAAGAAAAGAACAAACTGCCTTCTGGCTCCATTCGTCCCTTGACACATTTAATAGACACCCACAGTGTAGGTCTGGGTAGACAAGATAAAGCACCATCCCTGCAGGCCCTAGATATAATACAGGGGTTAAGTCACATGCTTGATCCCCAGCTTTGCCCTGACATGATTGTGTGCAGTTCCAGAGATCACCATCCCCTAATACTGCCCTTGTGTCCCCAAGTATTGAACCAAAAGCTCAGTCTGCCATAAATTGCAAGGAGGGACCAACAGTCTCCTGAGCACCCAGAAAATAAGAAAACTCAAATCAAAAACCAACTATCGGTCTCTTTCAGAAGCTTACAATTTAGTATTAGAGGACCAGAGCGATAGCACAGTGAGCAGGACATTTGCCTTGCACACAGCCAACCTGGGTTTGATCTCCGACATTCCATATGGTCCTCTAAGTCTGCCAGGAGTAACCCCTGAGCACTGCTAGGTGTGGCCCAAAAAGAAAAAAAATAGTGCTGAAGAGGGTATAAAGATTAAATAATCCAGGAATGCATGTATGGGTCTCCTGAGTGACAGCAACAGGCCAATCTCCTTTCACATCTTCAGTTCAATTGAATCAGAAAAATACAGAACATGGAAAATTTCACAGGCCCTCTTACCTTAATAAATAAATTGTGAGCAAATGTTGGCAGCAACTGCAGGTTGGTTGAGTGATTGATTTGCTGTATTCATGGTAGAAGGAAATTACATTGAATGCCTGAAAAAATAGCTAAAGGATGCAAAGAGTTACAGCTCGTACACTAGAGAATCTTTTTTTTTCAAACTTTATTGATTGATTGATTGATTGATTGGTTTTTGGGCCACACCCAGTAGCTCAGGGGTTACTACTGGCTCTGCACTTAGAAATCGCCTCTGCTAGGCTAGGGGATCACATGGGATGCTGGGAATTGAACCGGGTGCCTCAGGTCTACCACATGCAAAGCAAACGCCCTACCGCTGTGCTATCTCTCTGGCCCTGGATTAGAGAATCTGAGTAAAAATCACATCGCAGAGGGACTATTGGTGAGCAGACCCATGTGATATTATATTAGACTAAGGTTTAGATCATGTAGGATCAAGCACCAAATAATACAAGTGTGATTGCATGATATAATCTGCCTGGTCACTGTGTCAGCACTTGCTGCCAATTCCATCCAGTCTTGTTCTCAACAGAATTCTATTTTAGGAATTATTTCAAATTTTACTTTTCCCAATTAAAAATCTTAGAATGGTCCCTCCTGGGCTGAATACAAAGGAACTGGGAGAACTGCAGAAGGTTTCAGGAGCTGAGGCCCAAGGACCAGGAGACACCCATGTACAAGTGGTACAGTTCAGGAATCATACACAAACAAATCAAATTACTTATTTATTTGTTTTGTTTTGGGGTCACACCCAGTGGTGCTCAGACTTACTCCTGATTCTGTGTTCAGAGGTCACACCCCTGCTGGGGCTCAGGAATTATATATGGTGCCAGGATTCAGCATCATACTAGGCAAATGCTCTACCAGCTCTACTACCTCTCTAAGCTTTAAATAAAATTATTTTGAACATCACCCAGTGGTTGGTAATTAAGGGGTTGCCTGGGGGGAGGAGAAAGAGATCAGACACAGGATGGATGCAGAGCAGCAGGAAGAAGACTGATTAGCTTAGAGTCCATGTGAAAAAAAACACATGGAGATTAGGGCCTTGTAATAAAGCTGGGTGTCTCCTGAAACTTCATCTGACTTCCTGTGGATCATTTCTTTGCCGTTACCCTGCACCTACAGACCTGTCAGATGAAGGGACTGCAGAAGCCGGGCCAAGCCAAGAAAGGCCTCACCATCATCCACAATACTAGGACTTTATAATTAGTTTTTTTCCCTTGGTTTTTGGGTCACACTTGGCAGCGCTCAGGGGTTATTTCTGGCTCTACACTCAGAAATCGCTCCTGGTGGGCTCGGGGGACCATATGGGATGCCGGGATTGGAACCACTGACCTTCTGCATGTAAGGCAAATGCCTTATCTCCATGCTATCTCTCCAGCCCCTATAATTAATAATACAATAACCCAAATATTATCAAATTTAGAGGGGCTATATGTGTTTGTTTTTTAATCAAAAGCCAGAGAGCTATCACTGAAAACAAGTGAGAGAGCTTAGTGGACTCCTGTGGAATAGGCTGAGTAGAAGAGACTGTATATTGGGTTAGAAAAACCAGAGTATCTTGGCTCTGTCACAGAGCATCTGTGCCTCTGGGGAAAGGTTCTAGAATTTTCTTTATCTCTCTTCCAACATTAACAAAATGAAGAGAACAGAAATTTTCTTAAAGAATCTTTCCTGATGGGGCTGGAGCCATAGTGTATAGAGCACCTGCCTTGCAACTGTAAATCCCTGGCTTCCCTGAGCCTGCTGGGAATGACCCCTAACTATAGAGTCGTGTCACCCCTGAGCATCGCCAGGTGTGACCCCAAAATAAAACAAAACAAAAAATCCTTCCTGCATGAACTGGCAGTTTTACACAGATCTCCACAGTCACAAAACAGTACCATAGATTCAAACTGTAGCACAACTCCCAGAACCCAAAAGAACCACAGGTCTGGACAAGAGCCTTTGAGATGGCAGTCATCAAAGATGGGAATTCGGTGGGGTGTGTGAGCCACAATAACTGAACTTTCCCTGCTTTTTCAGGCTGAGAGGGCAGAAGTTAGTTGATCACTTGGAAACTTCCTTATTAAAAATGCCTCTCAGGGGACCGGAGTGGTGGCACAAGCAGTAAGGTGTTTGCCTTGCATGCACTAACCTAGGATGAACCACAGTTTGATCCTCAGCTTCCCATATGGTCCCCCAAGCCAAGAGCGATTTCTGAGCATATAGCCAGGAATAACTCTTGAGCATCACTGGGTGTGGCCCCAAACCCTAAATAAGTAAATAAATAAATAAATAAATAAGCCAGCCTCTCAGTTTCCATATCCTACCTGCACCCTTTCCTTATTTTTATTTTTTCTTTCCTTATTTTTACACAGAAATATTGACAGACTTTTTTCCTGATATCCCAAATATAGATTTAAAATATCATCACGATGAGACCCTAATTCCTGAACTCAAAATAAATAGTATGGGGACCGAGTGACAGTACAACAGGAAGGTATTTGATTTGTAAGACACCAACCTGGGTTCATTCCTGGTTCCCCTAAGATCCACCAGGAGTGATCCCTAAGCACAGAGCAGGGAGTAAAATCTGACCACTGCCAGGTGTGGCCTCCAAACCAAACCAGACAGGAGTTGACTTAGCCAACAGACCCAGTGCCATTCACTGAAAATGCAATGGATGCTTTACACTTGTGCTTCTTTTTCCCAACATCTATGTCCCAGGATCAATCTTCATATCTCAACCATCCCATTTTATTTATCTTGTCCAAAAGTTTTCGTGATTATGAAGGTGGGAGAGGAGTGTGGCGACCAGGAACGTCCTTCCAAGTGCTCAAGAAGGAGGCACACGGTGCCAGAGAAGGAACCCAGAACCAACCAAACACTTGCAAAACATGCACTCCTCCCAATCTTAATGCCCAGCCCCAAGCACTTAGTGGTCAATTCTGGAAATGCAAAATTTCACCTGCATCTTTAGGGGGCACCTGTATGAAATAAGTATTTGTAACTCAGCAGCGCACTTTGAACCTAATAGGTATGTTAAGAGCTTCAGGGGTAAGGTCTTCTTGCATTTTAGGCCAACGCCTTTTCTTTCCATTTCCCCCATATTTTACTGGGCCTATGCAAACAACAACAATTGCTACTCTTACATCGTTTTTCACTGTATTTTTTTAAACTCTTATTCTTTAAAAATAGTAGGAGGGTGGAGCAGTGGTACAAGGGGTAAGGCATCTGCCTTGCCCATGCTAGTCTAGGACGGACCCTGGTTCGATCCCCTGGCATCCCATGTGGTCCCCCAAACCAGGAGCAATTTCTGAGCACATAGCCAGGAGTAACCCCTGAGTGTCACTGGGTGTGGCTCCAAAACCAAAATAAAATAAAATAAAATAAAATAAAAAATTAAAAAATAAGGAAGAGCTTACTAAACTTTCTGCCAGTGCTTTAACGAGTTCATTGGTGATTCAATCATTTTCAAAAATATACTTGCTATGGAACTTTTTCTTCTCTTCCATCTCTTTAGCTTTTTTATCAATTATATGTATGTATATATATTTTAATCATGTTGCTTTGGGTCTTCCTGAAAACAAATGTCTGATGATCAGTGATGTCAACTAAGCATTTTCTTGAAATAAAATTTAAAAATAAATAAGTAAATAAATAAAAAGAGCTCAGGTGGCAAATTGTCACCGCCTGGAGGTGACCTCTGACCTTGGATCTAGCAGAGGCCTATTCAGCAGCTCCGCCTCCGCTTCTCCAGCCTGCGGCCCCGCCCCAGCCCCGAGGGGCGTGTCCAGGGGCGGGGTTGTGGTTCTCCTCGCACTCGGATTGGCTCCTCCTCGGCTTTTCCCCGCCCTCTCCTCCCCTCTCTCGGCCTTGCCGGAAAAAGCAGCTCAGTCGAACGAACCTGGGCTCTGGGAACGAGGGATGGCGGCAGCGGCAGGGGCGTCTCCGGAAGGCGTGGAAACCCGCATGGATCCCCGGCTGGAGCAGGAGGTGTCCCGGTGGCTGCGATGGGACAAGGTGAGTGTCCACCAAGGTGCCTGCCGTGTCACCTTTGTATTGGCCTGTTTTCCCCATGCAGGAGGCCTACCCCGGTTTGCAAACCCAACCCGGGTTTTGCAAGGTTTGCAAGGCCCGGGGCTCGAACCTGGGACCCGGCTGTGCAATTCTGGCACGTGTGCAAGCCCGCTGTCACTCTGATCGCTCTTGGTTCCAGCTGCAGACTGTGCATCCTCCTGGTTTCCCATCTGGGTCTTTGGCACAGCTGCCTTCCCACCCACCCACCCCTTCTCCTGAGTGTTTGGGGCTAAAAAGCAGCTCCCCTCTCTCTGGCACTCCAGTTTCAGGAGGTTCCCGGATTTTGCTGAGATGAGAGAGAACCCCTGGGTGACAATTAACAGCACTTGCTTTGTTTCTCATCACTTTCTTCCACTCAAAGAGGGAAAGTGGGACTCAGTTTGCACCTCTCCAGCACTCTCCCTGCTACCTGGAGTAGGAGCTTCTCACTGCCCACCTGTTCCATCTCTCTTGCCTATTCCTTCTGCTTTGTTCTCTCCAGATCCTCCCTGTCTGCTCCCAGCTGCTGAACTTGTTTCTCCTCCTCTTACCAACGTTCCCGGTTTGAACTTACATGTATGTGCTTTACCTGGAGAGGCCTATTCCTAGCTCCGCAGAGTAAGTTAAGTTCTTTCTCTCATTTGTTCCTTCATCGCTGCTCGATTGTCCCAAAGGCCAAACAAGAACTTGTTGACAGGTTTGCTTTTTTTTTTTTTTAAAGCCCCTCATTCTTTACCCTGGGGCTGATTTCTGAGGCCCGAGGCCTGCTAGCTCACACTGGACCAGAGAGGAGCCCCAGCACTTCAGTTGTGCTTGGAGATATGTTTAATAAATCTTGAACTAGGGTGGTGGTGGTGGTGGTGGTGACGGTGGTGGTGGGTTGTCTCTGTTTCCATTCTGAACTGCCCCTCCTCCCAGGAAATGATGGATCTGGTTCCATCTACTCTGCCTACCATCCTGGGATAATACAGGCTTACTTGGGTACTACGTAGCAGATACTTACACATCTATGGAAAGAGTGAAGACATTTGGATCCCTGCCAGCTTGAGCCCATAAGTGAAATTCCTTATAGGTCTATGCAAGGGCCTTGGATTTTTTTTTTTTTTTTTTTTTTTTTTGGTTTTTGGGTCACACCCGCCAGTGCTCAGGGGTTACTTCTGGCTGTCTGCTCAGAAATAATTCCTGGCAGGCACAGGGGACCATATGGGACACCGGGATTTGAACCAACCACCTTTGGTCCTGGATCGGCTGTTTGCAAGGCAAACGCTGCTGTGCTATCTCTCCGGGCCCGGATGTTTTTTTCTTAAAGTTTTGTTTTGTTTTGTTTTGTTTTGGGCCACTCCCGGTGACGCTCAGGAGTTACTCCTGGCTATTCGCTCAGAAATTGCTCCTGGCTTGGGGGAACCATATTGGACGCTGGGGGATTGAACCGAAATCTGTCCTAGGTTCGCGCAGGCAAGGCAAACGCCCTACCACTTGTGCCACCGCTCCTGCCCCATTGGGCTTTGCTCTTTTTTTCCCCCGGAAATTCCTGAGGGAAGGAGAATGTTTCCTTTTCTGACAGATTAGTAAAACTGACAGTGGGTAGAATGCTTTGAAGTGCTAGCTGGGAAGTTACTCTTTCTAAAATAGTTCCCCCTGGAAAAAACATTAATATTTGATTGCTCACAACTTGGTGTATTTGCTAGGGAGTGCCGGTAACCCACCTTCTGTAATGAAAGAGGATGCTGGTACCCTCTGATGTTTACTTTATCGTTTCTACCTCATTTATTTTTAACTTTTTTTTTTGTTTTTGTTTTTTTGGGCCACACCCGGCGGTGCTCAGGGATTACTCCTGGCTGTCTGCTCAGAAATAGCTCCTGGCAGGCACGGGGGACCATATGGGACACCGGGATTCGAACCAACCACCTTTGGTCCTGGATCGGCTGCTTGCAAGGCAAACACTGCTGTGCTATCTCTCCGGGCCCTTATTTTTAACTTTTTAATATCTTTATACAATTTGATTACAAACATGATTGTAGTTGGGTTTCAGTCCTATAAAGAACACCCCCCTTCACCAGTGCAACATTCCCATCATTCTAACTCTTTTTTTGGGGGGGAGGGGTCACACCCACCAGCACTCAGGGGTTACTCCTGGCTCTATGCTCAGAAATCGTTCCTGGCAGGTTCAAGGGACCATACGGGATGCCGGGATTCGAACCACCAATATTCTGCATGCAAGGCAAATGTTCTACTTCCATGTTATCTCTCCGGCCCCATTCTACCTCTTTCTTATGGTCTCCTCTCTGTTCTCTGGTTTGAGACAGGCACCAAATTAGTAACCACTCACTTGCCCAAAGCATTTAGCATTAATCTACTCTTGAGGGCTATGAGGTGTTGTTTGTGTCCTCTGCACTCTGCCATCTCCAGCTCTGTTCACGCCCCATGGTTCCTTCTGATCTTTGCTTCTCTCTTGACTTCTTTATTATGCTGTGCCCTTTGGTTGCTCCCAGGCAATTTGTTTTTTTATTATTATTAGAGGCCAATTGTCCGATTCATACCGTGACCCAAAGAATCTCTATATCTAGTGTGACTGTGATGTTACCTCTTGTGTCTTGTCATTTTCTCAGCACACTAGTCTTGTCTTAAATCTCGAGGTTTTTTTGTCCTTGACTTCCTAGACCTAAATCCTTTCTTGAAGATGCCTGACAAGCTGATTGGTCAGCAACAAAGTAAAAAACATAGTTGTGTGCATATCTGTATATCATATTTATGACTTCTGTTATTAAACATACATCATGTAGGTTAGAATTATTTTATTTTTGTTTTTGGGCCACACTGGTGACGTTCAGGGGTTACTCCTGGCTATGCGCTCAGAAATTGCTTCTGGCTTGGAGAATCATATGGGAAGCTGGGGGATCGAACTGTGGTCTGTCCTAGGCTAGCACAGGCAAGGCAGACGCCTTATGGCTTGTACCACTGCTCCAGCCCCTTGAATTATTGCGGGTTTTAATTTATTTTTGTTTTGGGGGCCACACCTGGTAGTGCTCAAGATTTACACCTGGATCTGAGCTCAAGAATTATTCCTGGTAGAGGGGCCGGAGTGGTGGTGCAAGCGGTAGGGTGCTTGCCTTGCATGCGCTAACCTAGGACAGACCGAGGTTCGATCCCCTGGAATCCCATTTGGTCCTCCAAGCCAGGAACTATTTCTGAGCACATAGCCAGGAGTAACCCCTGAGCATCACTGTGTGTGGCCCAAAAACCAACAACAACAAAAAGGAATGATTCTTGGTAGAGTCAAGGGGACCATATGGGATGCTGGGGACTAACCCTTGGTTTAATCCCTTTCCCACTGTATTGTCTCCAGCTCTTATGTGAGTTTTGTTTTGTTTTGTTTTTTTTGGGTCACACCCGGCTGTGCTCAGGGGTTACTCCTGGCTCTATGCTCAGAAATCACCCCTGGCAGGCTCTGGGGACCATATGGCATGCCGGGATTTGAATCACTGTCCTTCTGCATGAAAGGCAAGCACCTTACCTCCATGCTATCTCTCCGGCCCCTCTTAAGTGGGTTTTTTTTTTCTTATGTGGGTTTTAATTAAACATTTTTAAGCAGTTTTTATTGAATGAAATGTATTTATTTTGGTTCTGTGGCCATACCTGGCAGTGATCAGAGCTCTGGGATCACTTCTAATGGGCTCAAGGGACTGACCATATGGGATATCAAGATCAAACCTGGGTCAATTATGCAATGGCAAGCACCCTATGTACTTGTAGTTTTATTTTTTCATTATTTCTGATTTTTCGTCTTTTATTAATCTCACTGCATTCGATGTATCTGTTTTGCAGAATTCTTTAACGTTGGAGATTGTAAAACAACTTGTTGCTGAAGGTAATAAGGAAGAACTACAGAAATGTTTTGGGTCTCGGATGGAATTTGGGACAGCTGGCCTTCGAGCTGCTATGGGACCAGGAATTTCACAGATGAATGACTTGACCATCATCCAGACCACACAGGTAACCTTATGATTCTCAGACTCAACATGTTGCCAGTGTTCAAGGATGAACAAAGGCATATTAAAAATTTTAAGACTTTTTATTAGAATACAAACTTAGTTGAATCCATCTGCATCAAACTAACAGTTTTTGAAGTGCTTCTCTCATAAGATTCAAGGGAGATCTATAGGGAAGAGGTGGTGCCAAGGCAGTTGCCTTAATTGGGAAAAGCCTAGTTGTCTGTGATTGGCTATTTTTAGGCTTTTTTTTTTTTTTTACCTTTTTTAATTAAGGCACCATGATTTACAAAGTTGATCATCATAGGGATTCAGGCATGCAGTGTTCTACCACCACCAGTGTCAGCTTCCCTTCACCAGTGTCCTCAGGTTCCCTCCCACCCCAAAGTCTGCCTCCTTGACAGGCACATTTTTAGGTTTTGTTGTTGTAGTTTGGGTCTCTTGGTTCAGTATTGATGGCTTTGTGGTTTATACACACATATTGTATATTTATACACACATATACTTACATATAGATAGATAGATGAGAGTAGATAATGATAGATTGATAGATAGATGATAGATAGATAGATAGATAGATAGATAGATAGATAGATAGATAGATAGATAGATAGATAGATAGATAGATAGATAACCTCACTTCCATACTACCAATGTGCTCAAGCCCCTGGCCTCTGACACTGTTATCTTCCGACCCCTCTTCTTGGATTCCCCCTAAATTTCTTTCCTTCTCTGTCCTCATTTCTCTAATCTGTGGCCAAGGGGTTTTCCACTCTTTAATATCTTGCATTCCCTGTCCAGTTATTCTATATAATAGAGCTAAGTGAGATCATCTTTATTTGTCCTTTTGAATTTGTCTTCTGACATGATATTCTTCAGTTCCATCCAAGTTTCAGTGAATTATATAATTTCATCATTCCTTGCTGCTGCATTCACTATTCATTTATCTGTTTGGGTTTTTTTGTTTGTTTGTTTGTTCGGGTTGGCTTTTTTAGACCACCACCTGCAGTGCTCAGGGGTTATTCCTGACTCTTTGCTCAGGTATCACTCCTGGTGGTGCTTGAGGGATTATATAGGATGCCAGGGATTGAATTCGATTGCTACATACAAGGCAAGTAAGTGCCTTACCCATTGTACTATCTCTTTGACCCCACTTATCGTGTTTTGGGGTCCTGGGAGTTTGATTCCATATTATGACTATTGTACTCAGTGTAGCAAGGAATAATGGTAACTTCTATTTTTTTGTTTTGTTTTGTTTTGGGGGCCACACTCTGCTATGTTCAGGTCTTACTCCTGTTTGTTTTATGCAAGACAAGCACTTGTACTATCTCTCTGGCTGCCCCTAGCTTCCGTTTCTTAACCTTAAACCTTTTCATGCTTAGGTTTTGGTTTGCTTAACTATGCATCTAAAGGTACTTTCTAGGCTTAGGTTTTGGTTTTGCTCAAGTAAGTGTCTCAGGTCTTAGATTCACTTAAAGGGCCTTTGTTTCAGTAATGTAACCACAGACTCCCTTTGTTTTGGGCGGACTCATTTCTTACAATGAGTATTTTTTCCTAGAGGTAGGCAGTTGCTCTTTGGTTTGGTTATACTTGTTTCTAAATGCAGCCTGTCACTCATTCAATCATGTAGCAGAGATTGAATATCTGCTGTGTGTCAGCAGTTAGAATACAATAGTCACTAAAAGCCCCTCATGAAGCTTCCATTCCAGTGAAAATCCAGCAACTCAACTGGCTGCCTTTTATGGTCTATAAAAGTTGTACAGGCCTAAGAAAGCTATTTAAGCTTCCAGAATAACCAAGAGCCAATTCTATTTGATTTGAATTAATAGTCTGGGTGAAAATTGTTGCCAAGTTCCCTTACCTTCATTTCTGAATTTTGCTCTCAGAGTTAGGCTCAACTTGCAAAACTTAGAGATAAAATCTTTGACAAAGGCAAACAAGTTCTCGCTGAGTATCAAAAGTTCTTTTTATAGAATAAATGAAGCACAATATATTATTCTGTTTCTTCAGCTACTTAGATTTATTAAAAGCAAACATTGCTTCAGGGTTGAAGAGATAGTACAGAATTTGAGGCACTGGGCCCTCACCAAGTAGTCAACTTGGGTTTGATCCCTAGCACCACACATTATCTTCTGAACTCCACTGGGAAATCCCTGAGCATAGAGTAAGGAATAAGCCCTGAATACTACTGGGTGTCATCTCCCCATCCCCCCCAAAAAACCCATAAAACAAAAAATGAATGTTGCAGGGGCAGAGCAATAGTTCAGCAGATAGGGTGGTTGCTCGTGGTTGACCCAGGTTCAGTTACTGCCATCCCGTATGGTCTCCCAAACCCACCAGGTGTTGATTCCTGAGTGCAGAGTCAGGAGTAACCCTTGAGCACAGCTGAATGTGGCCACAAAACAAAATGACCATTGCTTTAATTTTAGGGAGTGGGAGGGAATTTCTTATAAAGTGACTAAATCTGTTTACAGGTATTTTACAAGAACCTGGGAGCATAAAAGGTAGAGTTGACCACATTCTGGCAATTCCCTAATTAGGAAATCCTTCTTCATCAGAGGACAGTTTCCCTGGAAACTGATGGCCACAGCTTCCTGTTAAGTCTTGGGCTTCCTGAGATCTTGCTGGAGGGAAGGAAGGCTTAGAATAGAGTGAGCTTGGGAATCTTGCTCAAGTTTATGGAATTGTGCTGTTGCATAACAGTCTCTTTTCCAACTCTCGACTGTGTAACGTATCACCCTATTAAATCTGACATAACTCATGTCTTCTACTCACAGACCTGATGTGGGAGCATTGTCAATGAGGTCATGTCAGCTCTGCTGCTCTTAACACCTCATGGGCCACCTTGGCAAGGTGGGCTTATTCATTCACTGTTTGTTTATTTGGGGTAGAGGCTGAATGCTTTAATGTCTCTCATTATCATTTAATGTCATTGAAATATTGGGGCCACAGCAGAATTAAATGGAGACAGGGAACAGATGATGTCATTGATAGAAGCATTTGTGTGAGACAACTGAGTACATTCAGGAGGACACATAAAACCTTATGTATGTGTTCATATTTCTTTTAGTCATACATACACCAAAGACCTGCCCAAATGACATTTTTTCCCACAGAGTAAAAAGGAAAAAAGAAAAGCATTTTAGGTTGGTACTGCTACTCTACTGTGAAGTTATTGAGATGAATGAAAGGTGTGGTGGAGGGAGCCCACGGGACTAGAACCCAGGCTTTGCATGCAGGAGATGCAGGTTCAATCCCTGGCACTTATGGTCCCCTGAGCACCAAGAGGTGTGGCTTTAAAACAAAACATTAATAAAAGCAAGGTTCTAGGTTTCTTTTCAATGAAGTTGTAGCTATCATAAACTTCCTTCAGGCCAAGTGAAGTAATACAAATTATCGTTATTGCCCAATCCACCAGAATCCTCTTTGATCTGTAATAAAACCTATTTTATTTACTAATCTAAATGAATTCAAAGTTCACTGGTTTTTAGTCTTCCTTATTTCATACTGATGTGATCTCCTGAACCCACACATGTGTTGTCTGTTCCTTCATGTCTAGGTAATTTTTGACCCTATTTGTGTGGTCAGCTAAGCCCGGATTTAGAGACCCCTACAAGGAATCCTTGCCAGACACAGAACAGTTTGAGACAAATGGGTTTAGAGCTGTTCATTGTCAAAATCTACCAAGTGGATTTTCTTTGACCTGCTATTATTAGAATAGGCAGAAATGTCAAATGCTTTCCTATGTAGAACCAGAAATTTCAGAACTAAAGTAAAGAAAGAAAGAAGGATTTGAAGGAAAAACCACAATACAAACAACAGACACAGAGGAGAGCATCCTAAAGGTTGAATGTTCAATATTTGTTTCTCCAGGATTTTGTGTTTATTTGTTTGTTTTGGGGCCATACCTAGTGGCTCTGGGGTTACTCCTGCCACTAATTCAGAAATTACTCCTGGCAAGCTCAGGGCACCATATGGGTTGCCAGGATCAAACCCAGGTCAGCTACATGCAAGGCAAACATGCTACCCATTATACTGTTGCTCTGTTTCACACTTGGTAGGTATCTCATGAATTCTATAATCCTCCTGAGCCTTGGCAGTAGGTACTTGTTTCAACTCCTATTTCAGATGGGAAAATACAATGCACTAAACCAGTGGTTGGGAAGCCACAGCTCTCGAGCCACATGCGGCTCTTCTGTGTGCTGGGCGGCCGCTCCCGGAGTCAGAACTCTGCTCCTAGCCTCTGTCAGTGCTCGCCCTGTGTGATACTTGCATGCAGAATATTCTCAGTAAAAACTTATTGAAACTAAAAACAGTGTACCATCTTATGTATTTTTGGTTTTAAAAATGTGGCCCTCAAAATAAATTTCAATTGTGGTTTTGGCAAGATTTGGCTCAGTTGAAAAAAAAGGTTGCCCACCACTGCACTAAACCATTAAGCAAAGTTTGACTTGCTTCTAGTAGCAGAGAGAAGTACAAACTCATAGGTTCCATGGGCTTCTCCTTTTTTGTAGTTTGGGGCCATCCTCTGTGATGTTTGGAAGCTCTTTCCAGTGTGGTGCTAGGGGATTGCTCCCAGCAGTGCCAGTGGGACCACATAGTTCCAGGGCTCAAATCAGACCTCGCATATGCAAGGCAAGTGCTCCAGCACTGAGCCATGTCCACAGCCTTCTATATGCTCCCCCTCCTTCCCATTTTGTTGTTGGGTGTGGGTGTGTGCATGCTCATGACTCATACACAGTTGCTTGAAGTGTGGGACCAATGGCACCTTTTATGGTTGTGGGCCTCTCATACTCAGAGCTACAGGGGTGGTTCTCGGTGTGTGGGATAGTGCCACCGATCAAAATAGAGGCCCCACACATGTAGGATGGGTCTTTGACCACTAAACAACCCTAGGCCCTCCCCCACTCCCCGGATACTTTAAGAAAGTGTTTTTTTGTTTTTTGTTTGTTTTTTTTTTGTTTTTTGTTTTTTGTTTTTTTTTGCTTGATTTGGGTTTTATTTGAGGGGGCAGCACACATAGCTTTGCTTAAGGATTACTCCTGGCTCTACTCTCAGGTATTACTCCTGGCGAGCTAGGGAGACCATATAGGATACTGAGGATCAAACCTGGGTTGGCTGCATGCAAGGCAAGCACCCTACCCTCTGTACTCTCACTTTAGCCTTCCTTTTTAAAAAAATATGTTTAGCCTGGAAAAATGCATTTAAAAAAATTAAATCACTGTAAGTCATTGTGAGATACATAATTAAAAAGTTGTTGATATGGGGCCAAAGTGATAGCACAGCAGTAGGGCATTTACCTTGCAAACAGCCAATCCAGGATGGATGGTGGTTTGAATCCCAACATCCCACATGGTCCCCCGAGCCTGCCAGGGGCGACTTATGAGCGCAGAGCCAGGAGTAACCCCTAAACGCCACTGGGTATAACCCAAAAACAAACAAAAAAAGTTGTTGATAATTGAGTTTCAGTCATATAATTCAGCAATTCAACACACATCCCTTCACTAGTGTACATTTCCTGCCACCAATGTCCCCAGTTTCCCTCCTATTCTCCAGATACTTCTCTCTCTTCTCTCTTTCTCTCTCTTTATTTTCCTTTTAGACACCATGGTTTGCAGTACTGTTACTGAAGGGATACCACACATATCACTTTACTTTTAATTCTCTCTGGTACCTTTTACTTGGTTTCTGGGTCACACCCAGCAGTGCTCAGGGGTTATTTCTAGCATTCCGCTCAGAGATCACTCCTGGTGGGCTTGGGGGACCATATTTGTGCTTTATATCAACCCAGCTGCATGCAAGGCAATTGCCCTACCCACTGTACTATCGCTCTGGCCCCTACATGTACTTTTCACTCCCGCTCAGAATCATCTCTGCCCACGCCCAGGCAGAAATTCAGGTCCTGGTACTTCCGTTCATGAAACTGGGCAAGTCACTGAGCCTTGCAATTTTCCTGTCTGTAAAATGGAATTTCTTCACAAAGTTGAACTATAAAGTAGACATACTATACAGTACAGTGTATGATATATATAGACAGACAATAAACTCTGTTTCTTTTACACTTAAGTGTATTTAATCATAGAGGAATTTTTCCTCTCTTTACTATAAGAGGGGAAAAGAAAAAATATGACCACTTTATGTGGCTCTATATATGATATATTTAAATAAGTGTACTTTTTTTTTTATTCTTGGAAACTTATAGGGATTTTGCAAATACCTGGAGAAGCAGTTCAGTGATCTGAAGCAAAGAGGCGTTGTGATCAGTTTTGATGCTCGAGCTCACCCCGCAAGTGGAGGCAACAGCAGAAGGTATTGAAAATTTTCTAAGAGTAGAATAAATTAATTTATTGACCTAAAATATATATAACCATATATAAATATTTTTTAATCATTGAATGCAAAGTTAAAAAAATGATTCACAATTGAGTTTCAGGCATACAAAAAGGGTCACTGATTAAACAGGGGGACTTTATTGTGAGTGTATTGGTGTATTGTGCAATTTTATTTATCTTCAGATGAATCAACTTAAGGCTGACTCTGCTTATGGTCCACACATCCTTCAGCTCTTTTATCATCACCATCAACTAAGTTTCTGATATGTCATGCTATGGCCTTTGAGATGCAAAATTTTCTTAAAGTGGGGCTGGAGTGATAGTATAGCAGACAAGGTGTTTGCCTTGCATGTGGCCATCGTGGATTTTATCCCTGGTATCCCATATCGTTTCCCAGTGATTCCTGAGCACAGAGCCAGGTGTAACCCCTGAGACCCACTGGGTATGGTTCAAAAACTTAAAAAAAAAAAAAAAAAAAGACAAAAATTTTCTCAAAATTTTAGATATTTTTAATTTCATGTGGATTTGTGGTTCAAGTAGCAAAATTTTAAAGGATTAAGATGGAGTGGAGGCCAGTATATATATATATATTTTTGGGGGGGGGGGGTTTGGGCCACACCCGGCATTGCTCAGGGGTTACTCCTGGCTGTCTGCTCAGAAATAGCTCCTGGCAGGCACGGGGGACCATATGGGACACCGGGATTCGAACCAACCACCTTTGGTCCTGGATCGGCTGCTTGCAAGGCAAACGCCGCTGTGCTATCTCTCCGGGTTTTTTTTTTTTTTTTTTGAGGCCAGTATATTTCTGTATTGTTCACAATACACAGTACAACGTGGGATCACAACTGAGATATTAAATTGGTCTTTGATAAAGTTTGGTGATGGGTAAATGGCTCTTTTCTAAGAGCTGGTAACTGTTGCTGTTTCAGAATTTTACCTAAAGAAGTGTTTATTGGCTCTTTAATCTTCTGATTTTAAATATGTGTGGGGGAACATTAGCAATAGTCCGAGCATCAGAGATCCAGAGAACACATAGAATTCTGAGTCCATTATAATCTGTTTGGTAAGTGTCACGTATATATCACATGCACTTTAGCATCTCTTTACAGGCTTAAAATACTGACTGCTCCATAGCTATTTCATGAGGGTAAAAGTAATCTCTTTGTTGCCCAATGAATAGTTTGGATTTTAACCAAATTTGTACTGAAATTCTGTTGCAAAAGTTTTCTTTTTCCACTTTTGGTTTTTGGTTTTGGGGCCACACCCTGTGACACTCAGCTTCTGGCTTGGTGGACCATACAGGACGCCAGGATTGGAACCACCATCCACCCTGGATCAGCTGCATGCAAGGCAAAAACACCCTACCACTGTGTTATTGCTCCAGCCCCAAAAAGTTTTCATTTTTTATAACTCTATAAGGGCATTTGGGGGCGATGGGAGGGTCTAAGTCATTCTTGTATTCTTAGAGATCCTTGGGATTTGAACAGTTGCACTGAAAATCTCGAACTCTTCCTCCTTCTGTTCACAACATAGTGTTCAGTGAAGCAGCAGAATATTTGGGGAGAGAATGAACATGTAGTTCAATCATACTGTGCACAGTGTTCTCATGAAACATAAATCACACCATTATTGTAATGAACTATTTTGCCTCAGGCAGGAAGAATGATTTGATGCAGTGTTTCATGTCCTTCCCTAAGCCAGTTGCTGTAGAAGATGAGAAAAATGTCAAAAATGTCACACAGTGAATCTTCTTTTATGAGCTGAGTAGAGCAGGAGAGTTTATATGTCATATGCATATGACATCCACTTACCAGTGTGCCAGGTCTTTCCCACAAGGCCCCTAGCTGATGCCAGCCTCTGTGGTGTGAGCCTGACATGGTTGCTTTAGAGCAGGTGGCTCATCTCTATGCTGTTGATAGTGCTTTACAGCCTGCTGGGCCCTTCTTCATTGTGGTTCCGCTGCTTCTCTGACTCTCTTCAGTAGGTGCCAACAGCACCTTACCCTATTCCCTACGCAACCCAAACTGCTGGGTGCCCCCTTAGTGTGGGCCCAGGCCTGGTTCAGCTGCCAGTTGGCCTTTGGATTTGGAGTAAGTCATCTGCTCTCTTTCCACTGCAGCCCCAGTTCTGTAAAACAAGCGTGTGGGATGGTTGAGCCCCTCTGGCTTTAATGCTCCGTGCAATGTAGAAAGAATATAGAATAGAATAGAATAGAATAGAATAGAATAGAATAGAATAGAATAGAATAGAATAGAATAGAATAGAATAGAATGTAGAGTAGAATGACAAAGTGGCTGTGTTCCTAGATCTGGGGGCTACACGACAACTAAAGAAGTGGAGAGAGGGGCCAGAGCGGTGGCACAGTGGTAGGGTGTTTGCTTTCACATGGCTGATCCAGGATAGACCTCGGTTCGATCCCCGGAGTCCCATATGGTCCCCCCAGCCAGGAGCCATTTCTGATCGCATAGCCAGGCATAACCCCTGATTACCACCAGTGTGACCCAAAAACAAAATAAAGAAGTGGAGGGAATCTGCCTCCCTTTTCCTGACAGCCTGCTCTGCTCTTCTCCCCATTCTCTTCCTCTCCAGATTTGCCCGACTGGCTGCAACTACATTTATCACTCAAGGCGTTCCTGTGTACCTCTTTTCTGACATAACCCCAACCCCATTTGTGGTGAGTAGCCTTTTTCTTTATGATTGCCTTTTATGAGTTTGGGGATGTCACTTAGCTGGATTTTTTTTTTTTAAACACATCTGGCAGTGCTCAGGGCTTACTCTTGGCTCTGTGCTCAAAAATTACTCCTGATGGTGCTTGGGGCACCATATGAGATGCTGGGGATTGCTTAAGGTGAGCACCCTGCCCATTGAACTATCTCTGGCCCTGTTTGGTTTTTTTTTTTTTTTTTTTTTGGTTTTTGGGCCACACCCGGTAACGCTCAGGGGTTACTCCTGGCTATGCGCTCAGAAGTCGCTCCTGGCTTGGGGGACCATATGGGACGCCGGGGGATCGAACCACGGTCCGTCCAAGGCTAGCGCAGGCAAGGGAGGCACCTTACCTCTTGCGCCACCGCCCGGCCCCTTGTTTGGTTTTTTAAGTGCAATATTTTTGGTTTGCTTTCAGGGACTATTTTAGGTAATTTTAGCAAAATGTGTTTCCTTTTTCTCATTTGTTTTCATTCGATTTGTCATTCTTTAATTTTTTTCCCTCCCAGCTCTAATTAGGAAGCAGCTAATCATAAAGCTAAATATTAAGGTTTTTATGCTTTTAGAATGTAGAACTGGAGAAATAGTACAGTAGCTAGCATTCTTTTCTTGCATGTGGCTGACCCATGTTTAACCCTGGCATCCCCATATGGTCCTCTAAATCTAGCAGGAGTAATTCATGAGTGCAGAGCCAGGAATAACCTCCCAAGCGCGCGCACACACACACACACACACACACACACACACACACACACACACACACACACAAAACATGATTCAGATACAGTTGCTTACATCAAGGAACAATGAGAGGGTATAAATGCAAGGGACATAACTTACTAGCTTTTTGATTCCTCTCAATAGTGCACAGGAGATGATACAGCAATTCCTTGCAGGTACTGACTCACATAAAAGTATCATTTCATGTTTGATGGGAAAATCACCACATTGCAAGCACTCTTGGTTCTCTCTAGTATATTAGTGTCAGGGCTGTTATTCTTATATCAGGGATGTGAAATGAGTTATTCGGCTCATTCCCCATATTGGGCATAGCTTTCTCCTTTCCTTTTCTCCAGGCACAGAATGTGAGTAAGTCTAAGGAAATGCTGAACACATTGATTTCCTGTGTGTATAGGACTCCTAGATAGCCTTGGGGGAGTAACCCAGCCATCTCTCCACGTGGAGAGGGAAGCTGGAAGAGATGAGCCTCAGCATAAATAAAGAGAGGATGTTTAACCCCATGAGAGACAAGTGGACAAACCTTAAGAACACTCACATATTTTTCCATCTTTTTTCTTTCCCTTGTGGGTGGGGGGAGGGGTTGGGGGAATGGGGAGCAGTTACCCAGAGCTCAGGGGCTACTCCTGGCTCTGCACTCAAGAATCACTCCTGGTGGTGCTCGGTGGAGGAACCATATGGGATGCCTGGGATTAAACCTGGGTCAGCCACATGCAAGACAATCAACCCACTGTACAATCACTCTGGCCCCATTCATTTTTTCTTAAATGCATATGGAGGGGGTGGGATTGAGGTCTGGAGATGAAGCTCATTGGTGGCAAACATGCCATAAATTACATTTTAAATTAGTGAAAAGCAAACAGGAAAAAGAGGAGTAGCTGAGAAAGCAGTGGGAAAGGAGATACTGGATCTTTAAGCAGCAGAATTTTGCAGGAATGTACTATTGAGGATTAGATCATCTCTTTGGAGAGGTTTTTTAGCTCTGCCAGGAAGAAGAGAGAACGAGAAGACAATAGGGCCAGGGATGAGGCTTAGTGATGGAGTTCATGCATGAGGACAAGAATTTGATCTTCAAAGGGAGCAGTGGTGCAGCGGTAGGGCATTTGCCTTGCACTAGGCTGACCCAGGACAGACTGCTGTTTGATCCCCAGGCATCCCATATGGTCCCCCAAGCCAGGAGTGATTTCTGAGCACAGAGCCAGGAGTAACCCCTGAGTGTCACCGAGTGTGGCCCAAAAATTTAAAAAAATAAATTAAAAAAAAAATAAAAAAGAATTTGTTCTTCAATAGCCTTTTTTTTTTTTCTTTCTTTCTGAAATTGTTTCTTCTGGCTTCTATTATAGCCCTACACAGTCTTACGTTTGAAGCTCTGTGCTGGCATCATGATAACCGCCTCTCACAATCCCAAGCAGGATAATGGTTATAAGGTATTTCCACTTGTTTGTCCTTTCATAGAAATTCTAGTCTTTTAAGGTTAAAGCACGAGGAGGCTGGACTCCTGCTCATGCATAATATCTGCCTTCTCCAGGTCTACTGGGCAAATGGGGCGCAGATCATCTCTCCCCATGACAAAGGGATCTCTCAAGCTATTGAAGAAAATCTAGAGCCATGGCCACAGGCTTGGGATGATGCCTGTCTGGATGGCAATCCACTTCTTCATGATCCCCTCGCATCTATCAACAAAGATTACTTGGAAGATGTGAAAAAGTACTGTTTTCACAGGTAAGTGGATTGTAAACTCACCTATTGTGTGTTGGTTTATGTGACTCTACCCATTTCTACCTATGTTGATTCAGTGTTTTCTTTTTAATGAGCACATTAAAGAACATTAATAAGCTATTGCTGCATCTGATTTTTTAGAATTAATATCTTTATTTAAGCACCATGATTAGAAACATGTTTGTAGTTGGATTTCAGTCATAGAAAAAACACCCCACCTTCACCAGTGTAACCTTCACACCACCAAAGACCCTCATCTCCCTCCTCCCCCACCCTCTGCCTATATTTGAGATAGGCATTCTATTTCTCTTACTCAATACCATCATCATGATAGTTGTTGATATAGTTATATCTCTAACTGTCCTCACCAATCCTTGTGGTAAGCTTCTTATGGGCTAGTCCTGTAAAACCTCATCTCTATTGTCTGTGGATATTATTACCATACTATCTTTTATTTTTCTTAAATTTCACAGATGATTGAAACTATTCTGTGTCTATCTCTATCTCTCTCTCTCTCTCTCTGACTCATTCCACTCAACATAATAGTTTCCATATATAGGAAAATTTCATGACTTTATTTTTCTTGACGGCTGCATAGTATTTCATTGTGTGTATGTACCACAGTTTCTTTAGCCATTCATTTGTTGTCAGGCATATGGGTTGTTTCCAGATTTTGGCTATTGTAAATAACGCTGCAATGAATATAGGTGTGCAGAAGGCATTTTTGTATTGTGTTTTTATGTTCCTAGGGTATATCTCTAGGAGTGTGTAGCTGGATCATATGGGGCTCAATTTCCAGTTTTTTTGAGGAATCTCCATATTGTTTACCAGAAAGGTTGGACTAGACAGCATTCTCACCAGAAGTGAATAAGAGTTTCTTTCTCCTCACATCCACACTAGCAGTGATTGTTCTTGTTCTTTGTGATGTGTGCCAGTCTCTGCAGCATAAGATGGTACCTCATTGATGTTTTGATATGCAACTCCCTGATGATTAGTGATGTCAACATTTTTTCATGTGCCTTTTAGCCATATGTATTTCTTCTTTGAGGAAGTGTGTTCTTTTCTTTTTTCCATATTTTAATGGGATTAGATAGGTTTTTTTTGTTAAATTTATTAGAACCTTGTATATCTTAGTTGTTAGTTTCTTATCTGATGGGTATTGGGTGAATAGTTTCTCCCATTTCGTGGGTGACCTTTATATCCTAATCACTGTTTCCTTGAAGTGCAGAGGCTTCTCAATTTAATGTAGTCGCAGTTGTTTATCTCTGCTTACACTTGTTTGGATAGTGGTGTTTCCTCCTTGAAAATGCCATTAGTCTCAATGTCATGGAGTGTTTTACGTGTTCTTCTAAATGCTTTATGGTTTCGGGTCTGATATCAAGATCTTTAAGCCATTTGGATTTGATCTTTGTACATGGTGTTAGATGGACGTCTGACCCGAGTAACTTTTCTTACAAAGACAGATAGTCAATATTTTTTTGCTTTATAGGCAAGTGAAGTTTCTTTACTTATTTTCTTTTATTTATTTTAAAGATTGTTTTTTCTTTTTCCTTTGGACACTTTTACTTAGACTTTTTGTGATACTTATTTTTTTTTTGGTGAAGGAGGGATCTTGGGCCATAACCAGTGGTGCTGAAGGCTTACTCCTAGTGAAAGAAGGAAGGATGGATATAAGATTCTAACAGCATTTTTCTAAATCACCCGTGGCAGGCACAGGGGACCATATGGGATGCCGGGATTCTAACCACCTGCATGAAAGGCAAACGCCTTACCTCCATGCTATCTCTCCGGCCCCAATTTTTCTATATTTATTAGCTTATAATTTTTACTTCTTATTATGCTTCCATTTATGTTTTTCTAATTAAAAATAACTCACTAGTGTTATAACTCTTCTAGAATTTATCTAGCAGGCTTTCTGGCTGCTACTGGAAGCCCCCCCAATACTCACCCTTCCTCCCTCTTTTCCTCCATCATTCCTCCTTCCTTCCTCCTTCCTCCTCCTCTCACGTCTTCCTTCCCTTCCCCCTTTCCTCCTTTTCCTCCTTTTCTCCTTTCTTTTGTTTTGTTTCCTTTTTTTTTGGTTTTTGGGCCATGCCTGGTGACATTCAGGGGTTACTCCTGGATACTCCTGAGTGTATGCTCGGAAATCGCTCCTGGCTTGGGGGACCATATCGAATGCCGGGGATCAAACCAAGGTCCGTGTGCAAGGCAAACGCCCTACCACTTGTGCCACCACTTTGGCCCCTCTCCCTTCTTTTCTTCCTTTCTTTCCTCTTTCCTTCCCTCCTTCCTTTCTTTCCTTCTGTAGATTAAACCCAGGTTCCCACAACAGTTTCCTACCACAGAACCTACATCCTAGGCTACAATGACTACTTTATTTTCATGGTTATTATGGTTTTATATTGAGTCTCAGAATGTGGCACTTTGCCACAAGGGATTGTTACTATGCTTCCGCCAGCCTGTGTAAGACAAGACAGCCTGCAGAGGTAAAGGGACATTTAGAAGCGTATAATGAAAGCTTGTTAGGGAAAGGCATGGAGGAAGCATGCTGTGGGCTGGTACTTTTCAGCCCATTCTGCATCTTCTCTGAAACCAGAGCCAATTTTTTTTCCTTCGTCCCACTTCAGATGTGAGAGCTGTAGCCTAAAACCAAACTTGGAAATTATTACATTTGCTTAATATAACTATAGAGTAAAACTTTGAACCTTAACTGTCTAGGAAGCAAGTATGTTTGGGATGAGTACATCAGTTTTCTCCTTTTTTCTTTGTTTTTTATTTTTGGTCTCCTAAGAAGGATCTTAAGGCCTCTTTCAGTTAATTCAATAGAACTATTTAGTGCTGGGACCCAAGGATATGATGTAACCCTCTCTCCAGCCTATTTTCCTTTCTTCGCTGGACTTAGGTACTCACTAGTTTCATGATTCTTTCTATGCGATGGTTTCATCCATTGAGAATCAGATTCTTTCCTGTTTTGTTAGCCTTCTGCTCATTTATTTCTCATTTTCTGCCTCATGTCTGTTTCTAGGCATTTGAACAAGGAGACTCGGGTGAAGTTTGTGCACACGTCTGTCCACGGTGTGGGCCATACCTTTGTGCAGGCAGCCTTCGAGGCTTTCAGCTTTGCTCCTCCTGTGCCTGTTCCTGAGCAGAAAGATCCAGACCCAGAGTTTCCTACAGTGAAATATCCAAATCCTGAAGAGGGTAAAGGTGTCTTGGTAACTTCACTTTTTCAGTTATTAAAAGTCTAATCTGGGGCCCGGAGAGATAGCACAGTGGCGTTTGCCTTGCAAGCAGCTGATCTAGGACCAAGGGTGGTTGGTTCAAATCGCAGTGTCCTATATGGTCCCCTGTGCCTGCCAGGATCTATTTCTGAGCAGACAGCCAGAAGTAACCCCTGAGCACTGCCGGGCGTGGCCCAAAAACCAAAAAAAAAAAAAAAAAAATTCTAATCTGTAGTCAGAACTATTAGGATTCAGCAAAATGGATTTTTCTGTGTTGCTGTGCTACCCCCAAATATTTTATATATATAAGTTATGAGTTAGCTGTTTCTAAAATTTCAAATGAGATGTCTTAGCATCAGAAAACAAGGGCTGAACCCAAAATGACATGTGTGTGTGTGTGTGTGTGTGTGTGTGTGTGTGTGTGTGTGCGCGCGCGCGTGCGCGCTCAGGGTTCACTCATGGCAGGGTTTAGGAGAACCATATGGGATTCTGGAGATCAGACCCAGGTCGGCCGTCCCACTGTACTCTCTGTCCAGTCCAAACATTTGGTTTCTTAATTGCATCTTTCAGCTTATGAAGAGGTGCTATTTGAATGATGGTACTTGACCCTTGGTAAAGATTATGATAAGAGTGATATTCAGAGAGGCTGTTAAATTGTACTTTGGCTTGTTTCCAGGGCTGACTTTATTTGAAGGAAGGAATTAGCCCCACACATACACTATCAGAAGCAGGAAGCCCCCACCATCAGGTGTAGTGCTGTTTTGGTGTTCCATAGACTGTATTCTGGTTGAGGAAATAATATGTGAGCAGCCAAGACCAATTCCAAATTAAAACCCAGCTTGTAAAGACTTATAGATGTGATTCAATGTATATGCACATGCCTTGCATGCATAAGACCTGGACTTAATTCCTAGTCCTGAAAAAAAATACAATTATGACAACACATTCAACCTTATTTTGGGGAGGAAATCTTTTTATTCTTACCGAGTTGATTGGGGGGGGCGGGATTTGGGAAGATGGGGAGGATGGTGAGATTTGGGCTACACCCAGCAGTGCTCAGGATTTACTCCTGGGACTATGCTCAGGGACCAAATGCAGTGCTGAAAATTAAACCCATTTTTGGCTGCATGCAAGGTATGCACCCTACCCACCGTACTATCTCTTTGGCACTAGAATTGAATGTTTGTAAAAAAAAAAAAACTACTTAAAAATATGATTTTGGGGGCTCAGAGAGATAGCACAGCGGTGTTTGCCTTGCAAGCAGCTGATCCAGTACCTATGGTGGTTGGTTTGAATCCCGGTATCCCATATGGTCCCTCGTGCCTGCCAGGAGCTATTTCTGAGCTGATAGCCAGGAGTAACCCCTAAGGAACACTGGGTGTGGCCCAAAAACCAAATATATATATATGATTTTGGGGGGCCAGCGAGGTGACGCTAGAGGTAAGGTGTCTGCCTTGCAAGCACTAGCCAAGGAAGGACCACGGTTCAATCCTCTGGCATCCCATATGGTCCCCCCAAGCCAGGGGTAATTTCTGAGCGCTTAGCCAGGAGTAACCCCTGAGCATCAAATGGGTGTGGCCCAAAAAAACCAAAAAAAAAAAAATGATTTTTTATTTAGATGATCCTTAATATTCCTAATCTTTTTATTTTTTTCTCAGACTTTGTCTTTTGCGTTGGCTGATAAAATTGGAGCCAAAATCATTTTAGCAAATGACCCAGATGCTGATAGGCTCGCCGTGGCAGAAAAACAAGACAGGTAACAAGAACTGGGATCACCTCAGTAACAAACAAAGCCATAAAGCAGAAGAGATTGTCAGCAGTGAGGTGTTTCTGGACCTGGTTAGAAATAGTTCCCATTTATTTTGAATATTATTCTTCTTGCTCTGAACCTTCTATCAAATCCTTTAACAGAGCAAGATGCTGAGCAGGTACCCATGTGATGGCAATTCTCCAAGTCAACCCATTCCTGGTTTGGAACTAAAATGACAGTTTATGATCTCCCCTTGCTTTATCATTGATTATATTAAGTAATGACTTAATTACCCATTACTTCAGTAATGAGGGCAAAGTACTTTACTTGGTGCTGGTTCTGCAGTTTAGTATTTATTAAGGGTTTGCCAGAAGTTAAGAGCTTGACCTTCAAGGAAGTTTTGCACTGAGGTTGAGCAGACCAGAGAGGAATATTGAAATAGTGCTGAAAGTGGTTTGATAGCAGCATTTGTACAGAAGCGTTCAGAGTAATGAATCCAGTTGAGAGGGTTAGATATGGGTGTAGGAGCTATGTAGGGTTCACACAGTTTTCGATATTTAATGGCACATCTGGCATTTTGGAGACCATAGTTTTTAGGTTATGGTCAGATAGGGTTGGTCCCACATCAGTTTTTAGAAAGTTCCACAAAGTGATACATGCTAAAATGTGAAATAGAAACTTCTAGCCCCCTAGATTGGAAAACTCACCTGTTCTTTCCTGTCCTAACTATTTCAGGGCCAAGCCTTATCTCTTGTTGGTTTGGTTTCGGGCCACACCTGGTGGTGCTTTGGGGCTAGTCTCAGTTGAGTCATTTGGGGAACCATGTATTGCTGAGAAGCAAACCTGAACCTCATAGATGCAGGGTATGTGTTGACTCTCTCCCAAGCTTCCAAACCTGATCTTAAGCAAGGAGAAGCCTCTCAAAATGAACAGGATTGAACTGATTGGAGACTGAGAATCAGGGGATATTCCCATTCTGTTTCTGCTACCTTACACCCAAGGGGATATAGTGTTAGCTCAGGTAGTAGAGAACATGCCTCACATCCATGAATTCCTGCGCTCTATCCCTGGCACCAGTACCTGGCCCTCTGCCCACCAGCCTGCCAACTGTAGCCCCTATTTTTTTGTTGGTTTGTTTTTGTTTTTTGGGTCACACTCAGCAGCGCTCAGGGGTTACTCCTGGCTCTACGCTCAGAAATCGCTCCTGGCGGGCTCGGGGGACCATATGGGATGCCAGGATTCAAACCACCATCCTTCTGCATGCAAGGCAAATGCCCTACCTCCATGCTATCTCTCCGGCCCTGTAGCCCCTATTTAAAAAAGAAAATCAAAAGCAAATTTTTTGCTGTAGATGAAGATAGAAGCATTATATTACCACTGATGGATTTGTCTATCAAAGACCAAGTGTGTGGAGGCAAACTGACTAGAATACAGTAGCTGTTCAGATGTTTGCCAGATAGCTATTTAAACAATGAAAGCAGTAGTAGGGTGGGAGTGGTAACTCAATGGCCAGGAGTCAGGCTTTGAACACTGAAGGCTTAGTTTCTGGCCTTGGTGCTACGTACATGGTCCCATGGTCCCTTGAGCACTGCCCTGACCACAAAGCTGGAACTGTTCTGAGCACTGCTGGGTGTGGCCAAAACAGAAGGAAGGAATAGAGGAAAAAGAGGGAAGGAAGGAGGGAGGGAAAAAGGAAAGGAATAAAAGAAATAGAGTGGTGGTTGGAGAGAGTTTAGCAGATTAGGCTCTTGTCTTGCACACACCCGCCCCAGAATTGATTCCCCATATGATCACCCAAGAACCACCAGGAGAGGGACTGGAGAGATAGCATGGAGGTAAGGTGTTTGCCTTACATGCATAAGGTCAGTGTTTTGAATCTCTGCATCCCATATGGTCCCCTGAGCCTACCAGGAGCGATTTCTGAGTGTAGAGCAAGGAGGAACACCTAAGTGCTGCCAGGTGTGACCCAAAAACAAACAAACAAAAAAAAGAGTAAGTCCTGAGCTCTGCCAGGTGTAGCCCATAACCAAATTAATATTAATAAAATGAAATGTTGTTTAAATACAAAGTAGAAGGGGGGCAGGGAGAAGCAAGGAGCAGAGCAGGTTGTGATGTGGACCTTGTTGGCTTTTACTTGCAGTGGAGAATGGAGAGTCTTCTCTGGCAATGAGTTGGGGGCCCTCTTGGGCTGGTGGCTTTTTACTTCTTGGAAAGCGAAGAACCAAGATCCCAACACCCTTAAAGACACATACATGCTGTCCAGCACTGTCTCCTCCAAAATCTTGAGGGCCATTGCCTTAAAGGAAGGCTTTCACTTCGAGGTAGGAGGTGTGTGTCTGTGTGTCTGTGTCTTTGTGTGTCTGTGTCTGTGTGTCTGTGTGTCTTCCAGGTAAAGATCTGTGTGTTGAGGGGAGAGGAATATTGAACTTTTTGGTTGCTCTTCCAAAATCTTGAGGGCCATTGCCTTAAAGAAGGGCTTTCACTTCGAGGTAAGGGTGTGTGTGTGTTTGTGTGTGTGTGTTACTTCCATGTAAAGGTCTGTGTGTTGAGGGAAGAGGAATATTGAACTTTTTTGGTTGCTCTCTATAAGTCCTAAAACATTTCTTTCTCTTCTGGATCTCCCCTTAGGAAACATTAACTGGCTTTAAGTGGATGGGCAACCGAGCCAATCAGCTCATGGACCAGGGGAAAAATGTCTTATTTGCATTTGAAGAAGCAATTGGTAAGAAAGCAGGGGGATAATTACAGAATCTCTTAATTTAGAGAGTGCAGGTTAATGGGGAGACATTTGGATTCGGATTCTAAAGTTGGAGATTGGCAGCAGCAGCCAGAGAGATGACAACCACCCAAGCACACACTTGGCTGTGCTGGAGGCCCTGGTTCCATCCCTGGCAATATGTGGAGTCATGAACAGATTTGGGAGCAACTCCAAAACCCTGAGCAAGGAGAGGCCATTGAGAACACAAGGATATGGCCATAAGACAAACCAGGCAAAACAATTAGCAGTGAAATGACTCCAGGCAGTTTGCTTGGCTTCCATGGCACACAGCACTCTGAGCTCCCCCAACAAACAAACCTCTCAAATGTGTTCCCCTCACACACACACACACACACACACACACACACACACACACACACACACACACACACACACACACACACCCCTAAAAAAGAAGAATCTGTTTTGATAGCCAGGACTTGAATGTAAGACAGTGAATCCCCACAATAGCCAAAATCTGGAAACAATCCAAATATTTAAGAAAGGTAAAGAAACTATAGGGCACATGTACAATGGAAAATTACTCATTTGTATAGATAGGCTTTTATTGTGCTGTGTAGATGGAACTGGAGGGGATCATGCTAAGTGACGCCAGCCAGAAGAAGAGAGGCAAGTGCAAAATAATCTCTCATCTGTGAGCTATAAAGAGGCATAGTAAGGTTACAGCAAAGGTCCAAAGCAATAGAATCTAAGATTTCATCTATAAAACAGAACTTATCAGACAGTAAGAAAAGGGGGCTCGGGCCTGGAGAGATAGCACAGCGGCGTTTGCCTTGCAAGCACCAAAGGTGGTTGGTTCAAATCCCGGTGTCCCATATGGTCCCCCCGTGCCTGCCAGGAGCTATTTCTGAGCAGACAGCCAGGAGTAACCCCTGAGCACCGCCAGGTGTGGCCCAAAAACCAAAAAAAAAAAAAAAAAGAAAGAAAGAAAAGGGGGCTTATTGGGGTAGAATGATTGGGAATGGTGAGGCAGGAGAGAGAGAGAGAAAAAGTGTGTGTGTGTGTGTGTGTGTGTGTGTGTGAGAGAGAGAGAGAGAGAGAGAGAGAGAGAGAGAGAGAGAGAGAGAGAGAGAGAGAGAGAGAGAACATGTGCACAGGGTGAGAGAAAATCTTGAGACAAGGGTAGAAAGAAAAAAAAGTGCTGTGAGGATAGAATAGGTCTGATGTTGAATTGTATGCATGAATCCCTACATTATTGCAATGTTTAAATTATGGTAGTTAAAAATTAAAGCAATAATAATGATAATAAAGGTTATTCAGATGGGCAAGACCAAAAGCAAAAATAAAAAAGAAGAGTGAAAGAGGAAAGTGAAAAAGAAGAAAATAAGAAAGAGGAGAAGGAAATACAGAAGTATAAAGAAAAGGAAAGAAGAGAAAGGGAGAGTCAGAAGAATGAGAAGAAAAGGAAGGAAGAAGAAAGGGAGAGCCATAGAAAGGAAGGAAAAGAGAGGGAAGGGAGAGAAAAAGAGAACTAACTTTCCCCAGATAGATAGATTTTTTTCTCTGATGCTGAGCATATAGCTGCAGTTGCCCCAGAAACTGCCTTTTAGGAGTTGAATATTCTTCCTGCTAGATGCCAAGGTCCTGAACCTCAATCCCAGCTGCCTGGGAAAGAGCTGTCTGGCACTGTCCTGAGGAAACAAGGCAAAGCACAAGTCCACCCCAAATCCAGTCAGAATGAAGCACCCTTCTTGTCTTTAAGTTATGAAACAACTGAGCAGAAAGGAGAGCAAGCCTTAAAACTGAGGTTCGGCTGTTGATGTTGTTGGTAGAGCAAAAGCTAGAGCACTTCATATATTGCCAGATCTCTGGTCTTCTGATCCCTCGGGATGTTCCCTGCACATCATCCTCTCTCTAATCAGATCGGCATTTGCCCTGCTGCTAAAGTTGGCAAGCCTGACTCTATAGAGTTTTTGTTGGAAAAGGTTTTAGTATCTGTCAAACATTTATACAGAACCTCTGAGACAGTCGGAGGCTGATGCCTGCCCCTGGCATACAGCAGATTACATTACAGAGAGCAGAGGTTCCAGACTTGGTAGGCCTGCGGCCCTTTTCAGGAAAAATACCCACTCAGTGGCCCAGTGGATCTTTAAGTGAGCGAATAGAAGGCGCCTCCCAGGTGCTCTTCAGGCTACTGCTGGTGGTTCTGAGTGGCCTCCAGAGGGCGGCATTTCCCAATCTGGGAATCACTGAGCTGGATCTAGTTTAGTAGGTACCTTGCAAGGTCTCAGGCCAGGGATGAAATGGACAAGTGAATTCACTACTGTGGGGGTCCTGAGGAAGGAATTGAGTCGAATAATTAGTAGAATAATTAGAAATGATTTGGTGGAAGATGAAGAGAGTACAGCGGGCAGAGCTCTTGCTTTGCACGAGGCCAGCCTGTTTTCTATACCCAACACTCCATAAGGTCCCCTGAACCCAGCCAAGAGGGAGCCCTGAGCAGTGCTGCATATGCACTCTCCTTCACCCACCGAAAAAAGAAGAAATGATAAAGGAAAAAAATTACTTTGGTAACTAGTGGAATTTGAGCTCTACCTGGGAAATTGGACAACAGGAATCTTACACATTATGCAAGAGATCCTACTGGAGGGTCTGTGTGTTCCAACATTAGAGTGATCTCTTAAAAAGCATCTACACTCCTAGGTGTATGTTGTAAAGGAACCAAGTGTAAAGGGTGTGTGGCCCGTGTTTTTGCAGGATATATGTGCTGCCCTTTTGTTCTGGACAAAGATGGAGTCAGCGCGGCTGTCATTTGCGCAGAGCTGGCCAGCTTTCTAGCCACCAAGAACTTGTCTTTGTCTCAGCAACTAAAGGCCATTTATGTAGAGTAAGTGCTTCTTGACTGTTTCCTTAGAATGAACATTTTAACGGTTTATTATGGACTTGTATGAGATACTGATATTCTTTCTAACATTCCTACTTAGGTTACAAATCTAATTCTTAAAAACACTGAATGAAAATATCACCATTTGGTGGCCAAAGAGATAGTACAGTAGAAGGCAGAAAGCTTGTCTTGTTCATGAATTACCTGGGTTTAATTTCTGGCCCTTCTATGGCCAGGCCAGAAGTGATACCTGAACTCAGAATCAGAAGTAAATCTTGAGCTCCAATGGGGTGGCCCCCCAAACAAAAGTAAACAGCAACAGCAACCAAAAAAAGGTGAAGAAGCAATCACCTTTTCTTTTGAAACTTAACTACTAAATCATTATTATTCATGATCCTAAGTAAATGTGGGCTGCTAATTCAGAAATGGTTAAAGGTATGAATTTTTAAGTATTCAGTATAAAAAAAATGAACTGTGTTCATGAAACATCCAACCTGTCATTTTTATCAATTATTCAGTCAAGCCTTAGTGCAAGACAACCAAACATGGATTCATGAGTTCATGAGGTAATGGGAATGCTGTGACTATGTTCCAGTAAAACTCATCTATGTGGGCTGAGGTGATACTTAACAGGTTGGAGCACATACTTTGCATGCAGGAGACCTGAGTTTAGTCCCCCACACTATGGAGTTTCCAAGCATTGACTCTTCACCCAAATCTCCACCCCCAGTACGGCCGGGTATGACCCCAAAAGAAACCAAGAAAACTAACTTTTAAATATAGATAAATAACTATTCGTAAATATATCTTCATTAAGGCAAAATAGAATTTTTTCTTTTTTCATTTTATCTACAAAAAACGTATTGAGGGCCCGGAGAGATAGCACAGCGGTGTTTGCCTTGCAAGCAGCCGATCCAGGACCAAATCCCGGTGTCCCATATGGTCCCCCATGCCTGCCAGGAGCTATTTCTGAGCAGACAGCCAGGAGTAACCCTTGAGCACCGCTGGGTGTGGCCCAAAAACCAAAAAAAAAAAAAAAAAAAAAAACTGTATTGAATTTGTGCAGTCAATCAGTTTTTAGACAGCAGTTTCATAAACATTTTGGCATTTAAACCTTTATTCATTTTGGCATGGCCTGTAGTATAGTATATAAACTATCCTGGAGAAGGGGAAAATATTATGTAATATTCACTATGATGCTAGAAAAGAAAGCAAACTCACATTATTAAAGAAAATGTGTTTAAAGAAGATATTCAAAAGGTACACTCAAAATCAAGGCAAACATTTGCTTTCTTTATGCAATGGAGGTCACACATCTGATCCCCTGAGTCAAGTACAAAATTAATATAGCTGAGCTCTAGAGTCCATTAGCAAGACTGCAAATGCTCCCCTTATAAGAAAACGGATATAGGGAGTGACAGGATCCAGAACACCCATAATGCAAAACAACAGAACTAGTCCTGCACTTGCATTTCATTCACATCTTTAGAAAAAAAAATAACACATACACAGACATAAAGTATTATCCAATGGTGATAAAAAAGACAAACTGTTTTACTCTAATGAGATGAAAGCAATGTGTGTGTTTATACAGTCTTTACACATTCCTACAAAAGGCTAACGTTTCTCAATAAACTTTTTTTTTTTTGGTTTTTGGGGCCACACCCATTTGATGCTCAGGGGTTACTCCTGGCTAAGTGCTCAGAAATTGCCCCTGGCTTGGGGGGACCATTTGGGACGCCGGGGGATAGAACCGCAGTCCTTCCTTGGCTAGCGCTTGCAAGGCAGACACCTTACCTCTAGCACCACCTCTCCGGCCCCTCAATAAACATTTTAATTTGCAAGCGAAACATGTCCAGAAAGCAGTAATAGGAAGACTATTTTGAGGTTTAAAAATGTTTATATTCGGGGCCGGGCGGTGGCGCTAGAGGTAAGGTGCCTGCCTTACCTGCGCTAGCCTTGGACGGACCGCGGTTCGATCCCCCGGCATCCCATATGGTCCCCCAAGCCAGGAGCGACTTCTGAGCACATAGCCAGGAGTAACCCCTGAGCGTCACAGGGTGTGGCCCAAAAACCAAAAAAAAAAAAAAAAAAAAAAAAGTTTATATTCTTACTGTTTTTAAAGACAGTTCTGTAGAAAACTATTTTTATGTAGAAAACAAATTTTTAAAGGTTCGGTTTATATCAAGGCTGTGCCTACTTGACACTGAACTACTATTCTAGACAGAAACTTGCGTAAGTATGCTAAGTAGTTTAGGGGATCTCCTAAATTACGCTAAGGAAGATACTGGATGGCTTAAAAAAAAAATTAGGCCAAATATTTTTAAACAGCAATTTTCATTAACAGCTCCTAAGGTAGTTTGTTGTTCCTCTTTTTGAATGCTAAATGATTCCTTTGAAGATAGTGATGGCTGTTCGTTTCACTTGCTTATAATATAATGACTTCCTGTGTTTTGCCTGTATTTGTACTGATAGGTATGGCTACCATATAACCAAAGCTTCCTATTTTATCTGTCACGATCAAAACACCATTAAAAAATTGTTCGAAAACCTTAGAAACTATGATGGGAAGAATAATTATCCAAAAGCCTGTGGCAAATTTGAAATCTCTGGCATTCGGGATCTGACAACTGGCTATGATGACAGCCAACCTAATAAGAAGGCTGTAAGTACTGTCTGTGGCAAAGGTTCCTGTTTATCTTCTATACTTTGAAAAGTTTCACCCTTATTAAGTCTGCCTGTCCTTTACTGAAGCTGCTGTGAGGTGAGCAGAGAAGTTCACAATCCCAGGCTAGCAGTAAGAGCTTCCACTGTATTCACCAAAGCCAATGTCATTATTGAGTGCATAAAATGATCAGTTGCTCAAAAGTGCAGGATCTGCGGTGCTGCAAAAATAGTACAGGGGTTAAGGTGCTATGCCTGCCACCCCATGAGGCCCCCCACACTCCACCATGAGTTCAGAGCCTAGAATAAGCCCTGAGCACCACCAACTATGGCACAAAAACCGAACTAACAAAAAATAAAAATGCAGAATCTCGTTAACAGTCACTCAATGGTGATGGCGGGGCACAATTTGCATTTTCTAATTCAGGCTTTAGCTTTTCCTCTTTCAACTATTCTCAGACCTGTACATGCTTCAGAATTATTGACAGTCTGGTGCAAATACTGCAGCCTACCCTGATATTTCTGATGAGGTAGATTTGGGTAAACACCAACGAATTACCTTTCTAACAAGTTTCATGCTGCAGATCTGAATCTGAGAACTGTTGTTTGCTTCCTAATTTGTGTTACTCTGAAAGTACAGGAGCTGTAACAAAGCCCCCCACTGGTATTCTGTATCCCCAGGCGTCCACCTTTTCCCCATTGGAATCTGAGGAAGGCTACAAGATGGCAGAAATTATGCCTAAAATTATTGGTCAAGGAGAAGGAGAGTAAGAGAAGTTAGATATTTTCTCATTCTTATCTCATTATATTTTTTATTTTTGTTGGTACAAAGTATTTTTTCAATGATAAATTGCATTGGTCTGGAGATATAGTACAAGGATTTTTATTTTTCATTATAACACCATGATTTACCAAGTTATCCTCCATAATACAGTCATTTCATCAAATGTTCAAACACCAATCCAACCACTAGAGTGACCTTCCCTTCACCAGTGTCCCCAATCTCCAATCCTCCTGTCTCCATACGGACACAATCAAATTTACTTTAGATTGCTTGTTACAACACAAGAGAAAATGGAACTATCAAAGCTTAAATCAACTGGAGTCAATTAGAAATGATTGTTTTGTCTCACCATGGTGTTACTAAAGTCAGTTACTAAAACTGACCCCAGTTTTATCATCCTGCACTGCACACGGTCCTCCAAGCCAGCCAGGAGTAAACCCTGAGCACCATTGGGCGTGACCCTCAAACTTCTCCCCTCCCTTCAATTCATTTTTTAAGATCCTCCTTTCTAACTAATTTACTGAAATGAATCTTCTTGCCTCTCCAAGATCTGGACAGTTTATTACCACTTTTCTTAAAAGTGTAATGTGTACAAATTCTTCCTAGATCCTCCCGACCAGTAAAAGCAGCCAGATGATCACCTTTACATTTGCTAATGGTGGCGTGGCTACTATCAGAACCAGTGGAACAGAGCCCAAAATCAAGTATTATTCAGAACTTTGTGCCCCGCCTGGAAACAGGTATGAATGACATGATTCATTGCTCTGCCTTTTGTTCCCTAACTTCCGAGTTACTTCTACTGACAGTCACTAAGTGACATATTTTATCTTTCCAACTAGTCACTTTAACTGATCTGGGAATGAGGGTTAGCAAGAGAGTGCATGACTTGTGAGTAAAACCCAGGATTTAGTCCTTAACACTCCCCCTCCCAAAGAAATGAGGAAATAATACAGGGATTAAAGCATTTGCTAAGCAGACAGTGTCTTGGGCCACCCCAGTTCAAATTTCAGCACCAAAGATAGTCCCTGAACACTGCCAGGCATGACCCCTGAGCACCATCAGTGTGGTCAAACAAGCAAAGATTAATCTATGGGGGCCAGGGTGATAAGACAGTGGGTAGTGTGTTTGCCCTGCACTCAGCTGACCTGGGTTCAATCTCCTGCATTTCAAACAATTCCCCCAAACACTGTCAGGAATAATTTCTAAGCACAGAGCCAGGAGTAACACTGAATATTGCCTGTTTTGGCCCCAAAACAAAACAAAGAAAATATCCTATAGTTTGATTGGGAGTATTATTTCAGATTTTTTTTCTGGTTGTTTTCCTTTTTTTCCACATGGTGGTGCTCAGGAATTACTCCTGGCTCTGTGCTCAGAAATCACTCCTGGAAGGCTCAGGGGATCACATGGGTGGCTGGGAGTCAAACCCAGGTCTGTCCTGGGTAGGCCGCATGCAAGGCAAACGCCCTACCACTATGCTCTGGACCTTGTTTCAGATCTTAAAGCAATAATGTGCTATGAATGGTTGCTTGAAGCATCTGGGGACAAGAATAGATCCTAATTAATTACAAAATTCTTAACTTTCTCTGGGAAAATTAATTTCATTCTTAATTTCAGGGATAGTGAAAAATACATCCTTTATAGAGTCCAGAGAAGTATTTATAGGGGTTAAAGCATTTGTACACAACTAACCTAGTTTGATTCCTGGCACTATATATGATTCCCCAAGTACTGCCAAAAATTATTCCAAAGCCCTTTGGCAAGAGTACAGCAAGGAGGGTGGTCGCCTTGCACAGGCCTGACCTGGATTCGAACCCTTGGCACCACATATGGTCCCTCAAGCCCACTAGGAGTGATACCTTAGAACCTACAAGTCTGACCAAAAACAACAACAAAAAGAAAATAAAAAAAGAAGTGGGTATTTTTACCCCTAAGCCATTTGAAAGTAAGTTACAGACTTTATTTTGTCTTCCTTAAGAGCAAGGATGCTCCCTTCCTATTTCAAAGTTAAGAATTAATTATCTCACCCAGGAGTCAGTGTTTTAACAGAAAATCAATCTGTTTAGAGACTCAAACACACATATTTATGTACACACATATGTACTATGTAGAAATGCTTTGCATGTGTACATGATATATGTGTACAATATATCTAAATATTTGTACACACATACATATGGATTTCAGCTTTAGGTATGTTATAAAGGAAAATTACTAGTGATATACTTTCTTGAAAACTTATTTTTCTTGTCACATTTTTGTGGAGAAAGTAAAAACAAGAACAAGAAAAAAAGAAACAAGGACCTGTGATTTATACGAGCAATGAAGCATAATTATTTTATGTGTTACCAAAGGAGGTTCAAATAATTATCATTATAGCTACGTTTATTCAGGTTTGTGGGCCAGGTTCTGTGCTAATTGCTTTATGTAATTTATCCTCGAATCTATACAGTAACTCTCTTGAGAAGATAAAAATTTTATCCCAATTTTACAAATGAGGAAGCTGAGCCTTCAGGGGGTTAAACCTCTTTGCCCTGGACACACAGTGGATAAGTGGCAGGAATGGAGAATTAATGTTCTTAATAAAATGGATGGTTTTAGTTATATGATTTAGCTATTACAACATTAAAAAAAACTCATCTAATTACAAGGCTTGCCATTTCTATCGTAATTAAATTTGCATTCTGTTGTAATGGTCAGGAATGATGCTGTAAATTGAAGGAAAGAATCTGGTGTTTCATATTTGACTTTTTTGGCTTAAAACTGTGCTTCCCACCTTATTTTCCATACCATCCTGACCTTTTCAGAAAAAAATATAATTGCTCAGTGCTCCCCTGGAAATCTACTTTTTTATGCTAACAAATGGATGCACTCCTGATTCCAACTGCCTCCTCCATTGTTACTCCACCCTGGATTTACGTGTAGTGACCTGAAACCCACCCATTTCTGGGAGGGGACTTGGGAACCGGATAGTAGGTGTAACCTTACCTGCGAGACCCTCCCATTCCTGGGAGGGGTCTTGGAAATGTTAGATAAGGCTTGAACCAAGGGAATTCGGGCCCCTTTTGGCTTTTTGGCCTTTTGGCTCTTTGCCCTTTCTGCGCTGTTGTGCGCTCTGGCTTCTGGGTTTCTGTGTTCTGGTTTTTGACCAGCATGGAGCCCAAAGGGAAGATGGCTAACAGGAAATAAGATGCAGGGCTAGCAAAATATTGCTGTGCTTGAAAGGTTATGAATAGGCCACACACACGTGGTGGCTAGGGCTTGAATAAAGTTGTTGCTTCCTGAAGCCTGACTGTGAGTGAGTGATTTCACCTGGGCCTGGGACTCGCCGACTGCATGGAGGTTGCAGAGCCACGTGGACTGGGATGGCACGGAGAGAAATCCACCGCCATCCAGCCCCATCGTTAATTATTTAATGCAACACTCCATTACTCCATTGGTCTCCAAGGTGTAATGTTCCTCTCACTTTGGGAAAGGCTGGTTTAAGCCCTGGAGAAATTGTAGTATATGTTGGCCTGGCACCCGAGCTGCTTGAAGTCTGATCACCAGCCTTCTGTTCGGTTCTGTCTGATCTTTACTTAGGAAGGAATGCACTTTATATCCTCCTTGGGATGACTCTGGTTGACTACTTTAGCTGTGACTTCCTCTCTGCCAAGGTAGAAACTGAAGATAAACCCAAGGAGCTGTATTTTGGGGTGTGACTGGTATTCCCCCTAGGGGGCTCCCCATCTCTGCCAAGCCTCCAAAGGCCTTCCCAACAGACTGCAGCTGAGCTTCCAAGGTTGGAGAGCAAACAGGATCAGGAACCTTGTATCCCAGAGATGAAAGACTTACAGGGATGTCATTGATGTCATTCATTTAATAACAGCTGGAGTCACTAGCATTTTTTCTCTCAACAAATGCTGTAGACCAGGCCAGAAGTTGGATTGCTTTGAAATCCTTAGGAAAAGAGCAGAGAGGCATGGTTTTGTTTATAGAGGATACTTGGGGGGGAAATTAGGGCTGTTGACTCTGGGGTTTTGTTGGGTTATTTTTGTCCACGTCAACAGATGCATATTGCTTGATTAATGTAGGAAGAATTTAAAATGTGCTTTGAAACAGGCCTGATCTGGAATTTCCTCCCCTTTTTTACAGTGATCCTGAGCAGCTTAAGAAAGAACTCAATGAACTTGTCAGTGCTATTGAAGAACATTTTTTCCAGCCACAAAAGTACAATCTGCAGCCAAAGGGAGAATAAAATAAAATGTTTATCTGCACATTAACTGAAGCTGACTCATTAAGTGATATGTTGAAGGACCACATCATTTAAACTATTGCCACAAGTTTTTATATTTTTAAATAGACCTACATGGCTCTTTATTTGTTCCTAAATATGAATAAAATGGTGACTTAATCTAATAAATCAATATATCTTTCATTTCTTTCTTTTTTTCTTTTTGGGAGGCCACATTTAGCCGCCTTCTGAGTGCAGAAGTCACTGGCAGGCTGGGGGGACCATATGGAATGCGGGAGATGGAACCCACGTCAACTGCATGAAAGGCAAACACCCTACTTGCTGTGCTATTAATTTAGCCCTCCTTTAATTTTAAAAAGTTGATCCCACATATCATCTGAACAGAACAATGAAGACTTAAAAAAAAAAATTAGGGGCTGGAGAGATAGCATGGAGGTAAGGTGTTTGCCTTGCATGCGGAAGGACGATGGTTCTAATCCCGGCATCCCATATGGTCCCGCAAGCCTGCCAGGAGTGATTTCTGAGCGTAAAGCCAGGAGTAACCCCTGAGTGCTGCCAGGTGTGATCCAAAAACCAAAAAAAAAAAAAAAAAAACCACAAAAACTCTAAATTTCAAAGGTATATTTTACTGCTTTACTGCTTTCATTAGAATATGTCACAAAGATAGGTCTTCTCTTTGATTCCTTTTACACAGGTATAGTAACCAAAACAGAAAGCCTTGGTTATTGGGTTACTATATAAGAGCACAATCTTTTATGGTTTTGTATATGGTTTTCCTTTCTTTTGTTTGTTTATTGTGGGGTCACACTCAGTGCCTAGTCCTTGTTCTGTGCTCAGGATTGCTCTTGGCAAGACTTGGGAGATAAATGTGGTTCCAGATTGAATCAGCTCAACTGAATGAAACCAAGTACAACACTTATAGTATCTCTTTAGTCCTCAAGCTGTTCTTTATACACTTTATATATTTATATCATTTTTAGTTTTTAAAGCAGATTATTTTTTTTTTTTTTTTTTTTTTTTTTTTTTGGTTTTTGGGCCACACCCGTTTGACGCTCAGGGGTTACTCCTGGCTATGCACTCAGAAATCGCCCCTGGCTTGGGGGGACCATATGGGACACCGGGGGATCGAACCGCGGTCCGTCCTATGCTAGCGCTTGCAAGGCAGACACCTTACCTCTAGCGCCACCTTCCAGGCCCTAAAGCAGATTATTTTTATGACCTAAATGATTTTTGGTTTCAAACAATATAAAATTTAAAATGCTATTAAAACATTTTGGCAAAGAAGAAATATTCTTATGTCTACAAAATTCTGTGTGTTCTATCAACTGTGCCCTTTCAGAGGTTAGATTTGTTTTTCAATGTATTCTAGTCTCAGCCTGCACTCTTGGAAAATAAGGGAGATCCAAGGCCTCTCTGCAAACATTATTCTGAGCACACACACTGGCCTCCCCACAATGGGTTTCTGGGTTATCCCATGGAAACGCACATGCTGTTTGGTCACTGGAAGTCACAGTGTAATGGGACAGTTAATAAATATCCCACACTTGCAGATTCTGCAGTGGGGCCATATACAAAATGTTCAGAGTTCAGAAGAGTGGTAGATGGTGTGTTCTGCCCCAAGAGGGGTGACCATGAGCCACTGCACCTGCAGGTTGAGGAACAGCGAAAGCATGAAGGGAGTCTTCCAAAGTAACATTAACAAAGGGTGTGTGTATCTCTGTATGTGTCTCTGTATGTCTGTATGGATGTGTATGTGTGTCTACATGCTTGTGTGTGTGTTGAGAAGGGGTTAAAGAACAGAACACAAACTTGAGAGATAGTACAGTTGGTAAGGGACTTACCTTGCAAGAGGCCAACCTAGGTTCGATCCTCAGCTTCCCATATGATATTCCAATTCCTTCCAGGAGTAATTTCTGAATGCAGAGTCAGAAATAACTCCTGAGCATCACTGGATGTGGCCCTTTTTTCCTCCAAAATAGAACAGAACCTAGGGATAATGCAGGGGTTGAGGCACTTGCCTTACATGTGGCCAATCGAGTTTGAATCCCTGCCACCACATATGTTCCCCCAGCACTTCCAGGAATCACATCCGAGACAAAAGCAAATTATTCCATCAGGTCCCCAGCTTCTAAAAAGATCAGAACAGTACATAAACTTCAAGATGTGCCCTATTCTGCCACTCAGAATTCTAGGAAATAGCTTGCACATTTATTTTTGACCTTTTCTCACTACTAAGGTTTGCAAATTAGCATAATATGCACAAAGCTTGCAGCATAAGACCCCTGGCTTCTAGGGTCTAGAGAAGCAGCTTGGTAATAGGACATATACCATCTGTTTGTAAGGCCCTGGGTTTTATCTCCAGCACTGAAAAAGTCAAGTTCCTATTCTTGGTCTTCTACCAAACCAGCTCTGTGATCTCAGTCAAATCAATTAACTTCTCAGTCTTAATTTTGTTGTTGTTGTTGTTGTTGTTTTGGTTTTTGTTTGTTAGTTTTGCTTTTTGGGCCACACCTAGTGACACTCAGGGATTACTCCTGGCTATGCACTCAGAAATCGCTCCTGGCTTGGGAGATCATATGGGACACTGGGAGGGTCAAACTGCAATCTGTTCTGTTAGTACATGCAAGGCAAATGCCCTACTACTTGAGCCACCGCTCTGGCCCATAATTTTGTTGTTTTAAACAGTATTTTGTTCATTGACCTATGGGTTTTAAGAAAAATAAAAGACATTATAATGCCCAGAGAGGAGGGCCAGAAGGACTGGCTCACGATATGAAACTCAACACCACAAAGAGCAGTGAGTGCAGTTAGAAAAATAACTACACTAACAACTTCCATGACAAAGTTAATGAATGAGAAAAGTAGAATGCTTGTCTCAAATATAGGGAGGGGGTGGGGCATGAGAAAGATGAAGGACATTGGTGTTGGGAACGTTGCACTGATGAAGGGGGATATTCTGTGTATGACTGAAACCCAGCTACAATCATGTTTATAATCCTGGTGTAAAAAATTAAAAAAAAAAAAAAAACAATCAGAAAAAAAAACAGTATTTTGTTTGGGAGCTATTCTAGATTCCCAGAAAATTGAGGTGAGGAACAGCACTATCCTATCCCATTCCTTTTTCCCATGACCTCCTCTAATGTCAGCATTTCCACCAGAGCATGTACTGGTCCAGTGCCAGAGTGTGGGGGGAAGAAACTGATAAATGGGCAAAAATGGATTCTTAGGCCAGTAAAAACTATCTTTGGGGATGCTGAATTCAGCGAGTGTAGATCATGAGACATTTATCCAAATCCATCATCTCTTTAGCTCCAGGAATGAGCCCTAATATAAGCTATAGACTTTGGGTGACTGTTTTGTCATTTTTGAAATGAAGAGATTTGACTTAATGGTCTCTGGAGATATTTTAGGCTTCAGGTCATTAAATTATGTGGCAATCCATTGTGTGCAGCAGCAGCAGCAATAAATCATAGGCAGCTCTTTCGAGCAGAAGCTTCACTAGCCTTATGCAAGCCTGATAGCTGAGATGCTGTGAGCTGCTCCACAGCAAAGAAGGGCAGCGAACATTCCCACACTGTCACACAGGTAGGTGCAGAACCTGGCCAAGTCATGCAGAACCATGTATCTGCAGGTGGCAAGTGTGTGATATGCAGGTCAGGGAGGTGGAGTCCTGTCCCAAGAGCCTGGCATTGTTTTAATAGCCTAGCCAGTTGAGGATGCCCCTTGGATCTGGGTAGGTAGTTGTCTGTTTTTTCTTGGTGCTTTTCTATGAGATAGAAACTGCCTATTATTGGTACTGGAGTAATAGCATAGCAAGTAGGGTGTTTGCCTTGCACTCAGCCAACCTGGGTTCTATCTTCGGTATCCCATATAGTCACCTGAGCACTGCCAGGAGTAATTTCTAATTTTTTATTTTTATTTTTTTTTTGCTTTTTGGGCCACACCCAGTGATGATCATGGGTTATTCCTGGCAATACACTCAAAAATCACTCATGGCTTGAGGGATTATATGGGACACCAGGAATTGAACCCAGGTCCATCCTAGGTCAGCCGCGTGCAAGGCAAATGCCCTAGTTCTCTGCTATCACTCCGGCCCCAAAGAGTAATTTCTGAGTGCAGAGCCAGGAGAAACCCCTGAGCACTGCCAGGTGTGGTTCAAAATCAAAAACAAACAACCCCCCCCCCCAAAAAAAAACTGCCTATTATGTTTGACTGGAGGGACTTTCATTAGTCTACATCAGCCATCATGCTATTGAGGAAAAGTATTCTATTTTTTGAGGGTCCACATCCGGTGATGCACTCAGAAATCGCTCCTGGCTTGGGGGACCATATGGGACGTCAGGAATTGAACCGAGGTCCATCCTGGGTCAGTCGCAAGTAAGGCAAACACTCTATCACTGCGCTATTGCTCCGGCCCCAAGGAAAAGTATTCTTATGTGACATCAAAAAGTCATATTTTAAAAATAAATGTTTGAAGTGACAAATGTGTTTTCTTAACTGTTGAAGGTATTTTGAAGCATGGTGTCTGAATGGTATTTATGATTTCTACATTCTGAAGACCAGAATACTGACAGCTACTTCTGCTACTACTACTGTTTGCTGATAGAGTTGTAGCTGAGTCTTGTTTTGAGCCAGGTCCTTTTCTAGATACTGATCATAAACATGCAGCCCTGGGTATAGACTTGGCACCACAGGAGAAATGTGTGTGGCAGATCACTGTGATGGCATGTCCTATATTCTGACATTTGCAGGATTAGGGCTGGGCAACAATCCTGTAATGGTCCTCTCAGACTTTTGTTATTGGTGTTCACATCTGGCAGGGCTCAGGGCTCATACCTGATGGTTCTCAAGGGACCATATACATTGCCAGGATTCTAATAATATCATGGCTACAGCCACATGCTAGGTTAGTGCTTTAACCTTTCTATTATCTCTCTAGTCTTTTTCTTGGGTTTATTTTTGGGTTTTGGTGCTCAGAGATGATTCCTGACTCTGCACAGGAATTACTCCTGGCTAGCTCAGGGGACCATATGGAATGCCAGGGATCCATATGGCAAATATTCTTCCCGAGCTATATTATTGCTCAGGCCCCTCTAGTCTTTTTTATTTTTTAGTCAGTTTCAAATTTTCAACAGTTTTGTATAAAACAGTGATTCTAGGAGGCAATTTGCAAGCGATATTTCCTCTCCCCCATCTCCTTGTCAATTCTTGCTACTATAATATTTGTATAGGAGCTGGAGAGGTGGCTTCATGGTCTGAGTGCATTCTTTGCCAGAGGGAAGCCAAGTTTGATTTCCAGCACTGCATAATCCTTTGAAAACCAGAAGTGACCATCTCCACCTCTACAACCCTGCCAACACCCAATGGGGTATGACTCAAACCACACTCCCTCAAAAAGAAAAAGATGCTATCATCTGGGTAGATGAGAATTCAGTTGTACAATGCCATCCCTGCTGTAGACTTCTCCACATGGGCCAAGTTTAGAACCACCCAGATTGTATAGAGAGGACACATATCCTCTCAATGCAGAGGCAGCGACATGATTTCTGTTCCTAAGAATGGAGAACAGAATTTGGGAATCTAGGTATTTTTTTTTGCCTGACTTTTTTGGCAATGTTCTTCCAACTAAAAGCAGACCCATTAGCCACTCAGACCTAGGGAAACACTCTCAGGGGTCGGTGCAGACCCCAAGCAGCTGGACACAGCCCTTGGAGCTAGTTGCAGGGCTCAATGACCTTTGAAACCATTTCCAAATAGCCTTGTGCAATTGTGCAGGGGAAGTTAGGGCTGCAATTTAGAGAAGATGGGCCTGATTGTAGATGTCAGAGGCAGTGCTCTGAACTATGTAACCTTACCGGGGGTGGGGATCTTAAAATCCTCGAAATGGCCCAAATAAAATATAACTCCAACCCTGAGCCACGTACCTATCATTTAATCACACAAAGTCAACCTGAGGTGGAGTCTTTGGCTAATAATCAGCTTTCTGGTTGAGCACATTTCCTATTTTATTCTTTTCTCTTCTAAAAGCTCTGTCAGTTCATCCGCACAGTGTGATCATTGATTCTACCACTGAAAACCTCTTGTTAAAAAATGTTTCTCCTCTCTCTGACTGATTTCACTCAGCATGGTATTCTGCTGCTCTATTCATGGGGCAGCAAATTTCATGATTTTATTTTTTTCTTACATCTGAGTAATATTTTATTGTGTATGTGGATCACAGTTTCTTTTCTTTATTTTTTTTTTCCTTTGGGGGTTGCCATACCTAGTGATGCTCAGGAGTTACTCATGGCTCTGCATTTAGGAATCACCCCTGATAAACTCGGGGGGATCATATAGGATGCCAGGGATTAAATATGAGTTGGCTGCTTGCAAGACAAATGCCCTACATGCTGTACTATTACTCTGGCCCCCAGTTTCTTAATCTCTCTCTGTTTTTGTTTTTGTTTTGACTTTTGGGTCACATCCAGCATTGCTCAGGGCTTCCTCCTGGTTCTGTGCTCAGAAATCGCTCCTGGCAGGCTCAGGGGACCATATGGGATGCTGGGGTTCGAACCCAGGTTGACTGTATACAATGCAAATGTCCTACCTGCTGTGCCATTAATCTCTTATTTTTCTATTGGAATTAGAATAGTACTGCCACATGACCCAGCATATCATATATTCATGGTGGAGTCCTTTAGACCCCAAGTTCTGGGACTTGCCATGAAAACCACTGCTCAAGTAATATTTGGGGCAGTGAGGCAGTGCAAGTTTTCATGCACTTACTAGTAGCCCTCTCTCCCAGCTATTCTGCATCATGCCAAGCACCTGCCCAGGCCTTCAGTGGTTTTACTGTCCCATTTGAACCTTCCCTTTTTCTAATAAATTGATTTGTGTGTAAGGGTGAGAATGAGAACCTGGTTCTCCTGCAAGTGAAGCAAGTGCTGTAACACTGAACCATATCTTGAGCTCTTTTTGAAATCATTAAACTTTTGGGAGGTTGACCTGGCAGTACTCATGGAATCACTACTGGCAAGTCTTGGAGGACTATGTGGGGGTGCTGAGGATTGAAGTACCCCAAGTATTTTCTTTGTATGCTTCAAACTTATATAAAGTGAGTAGAGAAATAGTGTAGCCGATAATGTGCTTGCCTTACATGTGGTCAACCTGGCTCCAATCCCTGGCACTATACGGTGCTGTCCAGACAAGACTTGAAACTGTCATTTTTTAAAATTTTGTGCCACACCTGGCAGTGCCCAGTGGCTTTGTGATGGGAATCCTGAGCACAAAACATTTACTCAGTCCTTTGAGTTACCTCCCAATCTATGCCAAACCCTTTTGCACTACCTTGTAGAAATATTTTTGCAAAACGATTGTGCATATACTTCTGTAAGTCTCAGAAACTTTCATATGTATTTTTACCATTGGTACTGTTAATGTTTTCTTTATTTTTTTGTTTTGTTTATTTATTTACTGAGGGGGCACACCCACCAGTGGTGGTTAAGGCTCACTCCTCATTCTGTGCTCATGGATCACTCCTGGCAGGCTCAAAGAACCATATCAGGTACTAGGGATTGAACTTGGGTTGACCACATGCAATGCAAGTACCTTACTCACTATAGTATTGTTTTGACCCTTCTTTTGTGACCTTTAAAAATACCACTAAGGTCCAGAGTGATAGCACAGCAATAGGGAGTTTGCCTTGTATGCAGCCAACCTGGGAAAGACCTGAGTTCGATTCCCAGTATCCCATATGGTTCCCTGAGCCTGCCAGGAGTGATATCTTTTTTGGGGAGGTATCACACGTAGCGGCGCTCAGGGGTTACTCCTGGCTCTATGTTCAGAAATCGCTCCTGGCAAGCACCATATGGGATGCCAGGATTCAAACCATCATTCATCCTGGATAAGCTTTGTGCAAGGCAAACACACTATGGCTGTGCTCTCTCTCCAGCCCAACCAGGAGCAATTTGTGAATGCAGAGCCCTGAGCGCCACTGGGTGTGACACAAAAACCAAAACCAAACCAAAAACAAACCACTAATTGTTTTGCATAGCTAAGCTTCTCTCAGCATCTTTTCAAGAATGCTGTATTCCTTTCAGTGGTGGATGATAAAATACTGTCTCCCTCCAGGGCACAGAAAATATCTGGTTGAAGTCCAGAATATTAAAGAAATGCCAGACGGTGGAAATGGTTTAAAACACCAGAATGCTTGTGTTTTCATACAAAACTTCAGGTTCAGTTCTTAGCACCATGTGGTTCCCCAAGTCCCAGCTGAGAGTATCCCCTGTAATATCATTAGATAGGGGGAAAGAAGAGAAGATGGAGCAGAGGGACAGAGGAAAGGAGGGAGGGAAGGAAGAGCAGAAAGGAGGAAGTCAAGGAGGAAGGAAGGGAGGAAAAAGGAACAAAAATTAGAAAAAGGGAAAGAAGAAAAAAATAAAAAGAAAGAAATGTTTATTGGGTAAAGGACAGAAAGGTTTGTACTTCCCTCTTTAAATTCGAGGTTAGGCTGGAAAGATAGTACAGAGTTTAAGAACACTTGCCTTGCATTCTATCAGCGTCCAAGCCCCCCAAACTCTGGTCGCCTAAGCCCTGCCAGGAGTGATCCATGAGTGTAGAACCAGAAATAAGCCCTGAGCAATGTTAGATGTGGCCCAAAAGACAAACAATAGAAACATGCATACACACAAAAACAAATTTTAAAAATATGTTTCCTTAAAAAATGTTAAGATAAGATCCTACACTATGCTACAACTTGGATGGAAGTAGCGAAAGCCATACTAAGCAAAGTAGGTCAGGAAGAGAAAGGTAAATACCAGATGACGTTGCTCAGAGGCAGAGTCAAGAAACACAACAAAAGATTAGACAACTCCCAATGTAAACGGCTCTGAGACAGAGTCCACTGAAGGAAGGACCTTGGGTAAAGGTTAGAGGAATTTGGCACTTTGGTGGTGGGCATGGTAGTGGGCAAGTATGATACAGTAATATTGATCCCATTATAGGAAGTAAAAAAAAGTTTAACTGAGAGGAGGGACTCAGAGATGGCTTAAAGGCTGGAGCCCTGGATTCAATTCCTGGCATTGCATGAAACTCAGCAGCACCAAAATTTACACCCCAAGCATGACTGGGTGTAGAACAAACCAAAAAAAAAAAAAAAAAAAAAAAAAGCAGCAATTGTTCTATGGAACAATATTTATTCTAGAAATAAGTAAATGTGGTAGAGAACAACCCAACGGGGAAAATAACAAATAAGCACATAAACGTTTATTGAGGAAAAGTCATGCTCCCAACATGCATCATTGTCTGAATGGAAAAACAAATGGTTGAGCAGAGACCTGGGGATATGGCTCAGAACCAGAGCACATGCCTTGAACCACCAACACACAAACAACAGAAAACTATGAGATAGAAACAGAGTTGGCTCAGTGGTAGGGTAACAGAAGCCTTTGTGCAGGCATAATGTAGTGAGTACCATAGGGCAACCCCATATGTTCTAACGTGACACAAAGGCGCTGCTGTTTTGTACCTCTGCCATATCACTGCAGTCAAGTGTGTGTGACCCTGCAAAAAAGGCGGGGGTGAAAGAAGGAAGGAAATACTATTATTTGATGGGAGTAGGGTGTGTGTGAGTATCCCAAGAGGTACCCTGTAAGGTAACCCTTCCCCCAACTTCCTGTTTCCCTAACCTCTTCTTTTGAGATGCTAATCCCACTTGTATGATAAGACCTGACCACATGAGGCGGGTTGTTTTAAATAAAGAATAAAAGAGTCTGAGAAGGCAAAAGAAGAAGCAACAAAAAGCAGAGAGGGGGGAGAGGGGGGAGAGACAGAGAGAGAAAGAAAGAGAGAGAGAGAGACAGAGAGAGACAAAGACACAGAGAGAGAATGAGCAGAAAGCTTAGCAGAGAAGCACATGTGAGAAAAAGCATTTGGTCGAGAAAAGCCTAAGAAATAAAGTGAACTGACTCCAATGAAACTTTAACTGACTGCTTGTGAATTATTTCTCCACTGTTATCCTGCATCTTCAGACGCACCAGTCTAAAGACTTAGAAACACGGTACCTGGGGTGGCCTCACCCAACACGTGGTTCTCTTTGTATTATTTATATTTTTATTCTACAGTACCCTGGGAATATTTCTGGTTTTTTGCTCAGGGAACTATCTGTGGTACCAGAATCAACCTGGGTTTGTGGGATGCAAAACAAGTTCCTTAACCCTTGTAACTATTCACTGGCCTTGTCTATAAATATATTGGACACACAGCATAAGACAGAATCCTGTGAGTAAAACTAGTAATCTGTAAAGATCAATAGATCTTTCAGGGGAAACAAAGCAAAACTAGAAACAACTAAAAATATTCCAGTTCCTTGCCTCTTATCACCCAGCACTATTACAGAACTTATATCAGGAAGTATATGTATATATGCCTGAGTCTGCTCATATATATGTTTGTGTGAACATACATGTGAGATATTCAACTCCCAGATCCAAAGATCACACCTGGTCTCATACCTTTCAAAACCCACGGACCTAAACAAAAAACAAGAAAACAAACCCGGGGCTCGTGTGGTGGCATTAGAGGTAAAGTGTCTGTCTACCTTGGAAGTACTAGCCTAGGACAGACCGAGGTTTGATCCCCCAGTGTCTCATATGGCCCCCCAAGCCAGGAGTCATTTCTGAGCACATAGCCAGGAGTAACCCCTGAGCATCAAATAGGTGTGCCCCCCAACCCCAACAACAATAACAAACACACACACACACACACACACACACACACACACACACAGATCTTTCAGCATTTTTCTTTGGACAAAATGTTAACATTGAGCTATTTTCCTTTTTATTTTGAAGGTCACTTCTATGTTTTAAACTTGAGGTTGTATTTTATTGGGCACTAATAACTCTTGTAAGGGTCCATTTCTGAGTCTTCTTCATATTTACTGAATCTTGCTTTTGCCACTATATTCTACCAGTTCCCTGCAAAATTCCTTTTGAAGGAAACAGATTTGAAAGAATTTTGAAAGACCTTTAAGTTGTTCAATTTTAACTTGAAAATACTTCTCACTTTTCTGCCCTTGCTGGCAAAATCTTGACCCTTTTAAGGGAGAAAAAAGTCTCTAGCTTTTTTCTTATAGTCATTGTTATACAGGTTCAAAGGGGCATGACCACTGAATTCTTGAAAGTCTTGTGTTTCATAAAAAATCTGTGCGTTCAGTTTTTAACCTTATAGAAAATAGCCCATTGGATTACCATCTTGTTTCCAGATAGAGAGAAGGAAGAGGGAAGAAATCTGCTAAAGATCAGAGAAGAGGGTAAAGGAAGGAAGTCAGTGTTGAGTAATAAGGACAGGGACAAGAGTCTTCGCTGTGTATTTTCTCTTTAGCTACTCATCAGTCTTATTGGTTAAGATTGTAGGTGAGTTCTAGTTTTTTCTTTGTTTTTGTGTTTGAGCCAAACTATGTGGTATCCCCAAAGGTCACTCTGAGTGATGCTGGGAGATCTTATGAGATGCCAGAAAATAAACCAGGATCAGCTGTGCAAGACAAATGCCATATCCACTGTACTACCTATCTAGTCCCTGTACTCTTGTTTCTTGAGAATCACAATGAGCCAGATAAGTCATCTAAAGAAACTGACAAAGCCCAGAAACGATGCATGGCCAGTGGGACAGGAATGGGAACTTTCTTCAAAGGCATATTCAAATCTAATGGAGTATTTGTGGCTATGAAATATTTAAGTGGAACCCGACCCATATTTGTTGAGTTGTATCATTGGTTATAAGAAGTGAGTTGTGATGATTGAGCTCACATTTTGGTCTAGGCATAACCGTGTAACTTGCTAACTTTATGGTTTTTTTTTTTTTTTTTTTTGGTTTTTGGGTCACACCTGGCAAAGCTCAGGGGTTACTCCTGGCTTCACACTCAGAAATGGTTCCTGGCAGGCTCAGGAGACCATATGGGATGCCGGGATTCAAACCAATGACCTTCTGCATGAAAGGCAAACACCTTACCTCCATGCTATTTCTCCGGCCCAACTTTATGTTTTCTTTTGGGCAGGGGCACAATTGTAGTGTTGAAGTGGTCTACTTCTGGTTAAGTACTTGGATTTGCCCCTAATAGTGACCAGGGGCACATGCAACACTGGATTCAAACCCAGGTTGTTTTCATGAAAAGAATGCATTCAACCCATTGAGCCATCTCTCCAACCACGCAAAATGCCAAGTTTAACTGGAATGTTGAAGCCTTAGATTAGGTAATGAGACTAAGAATAAACAGCTCTGGGGCCGGGCGGTGGCGCTGGAGGTAAGGTGCCTGCCTTGCCTGCGCTAGCCTAGGACGGACCGCGGTTCAATCCCCCGGCGTCCCATATGGTCCCCCAAGAAGCCAGGAGCAACTTCTGAGCGCATAGCCAGGAGTAACCCCTGAGCGTCACAGGGTGTGGCCCAAAAACAAAAACCAAAAAACAAAAAAAAAAAAAACAAAACAAAACAAAAAAAAAACAAAACAAAAAAAAAAAGAATATACAGCTCTGAAGACCTTTCTGGGTACTAGAGATTTTATTCTATTGATTTCTCCTAACAGCTATAGATGTTATTCTAAAATATGATGTATTAATCTTGGAGAATTCATGGCGTATATAAAAATTCCAGTAAATATAGGTTTAGAAAATATCTTATGATATACATATATTATTTAGCTTGTTACATAAGAAACCAAAATAAGTGGCTTAAGGCAGCTGCTTCTTTTGGGGGGGAAAGGGGGCACACTCAACAGAGTTCAGGAATTACCCCTTGCTCTGCTCAGAAATCACTCCTGGCTTGGGGGCCATATGGGATGTTAGGAATTGAACCTGCATTCATCCTGGGTCAGCCACATGCAAGGCAAAAACCCTACTACTGTGCTACCACTCCAGCCCCAGGCAGCTGCTTCTTAATCCAGTGGATTGATTATGTGGATTGGGCTCTAGTCAAACTTTATTAAGTTTAGTAAAGACTCACTCAAGAGTCTGTAGAATAAGGAGCAGATAAGAGATTAGTAAACACACACACACACACACACACTCAAACACACACACACAGCAGAATCTCCTGAGGTTGAGTAACCTGGTAGGTATAAATAAAACAACAGGGTTTTCTTTTTATACCCTTCCTTCCTCTTTCTTCCTCCAACAAGTTCTATTTAATATTGAGGAACAAAGCTGATTCTACTATCCTTTTATTTTTAATTTTAGTTTGGGGGGGCCACACCCAATAGTGCTCAGGGGTGCAACCCAGGGTGCTCAGAAAAGCATGCAATGTTGGAGATAAAGTCTAGGCCACTTATAAATATGCCTTTCAGCCCTTTAAGACCCTGGCCCTGATATTTCTTAGTTTGGTTTATACCCAGTAGTAATCAGAACTTACTCTGGCTCTGTTCTTAGGGGTCACTCCTGCAAGGGCTCAAATGGTGTTCCAGGTATCAAACCTGTATCAGTTGTGTGAAAGACAAATGCCTTAACTTGCTGTGCTATCTCTCAGGCCTAAGAACTTGTCCAGAAGGAATCTTCTCTTAATTGTTTTTGTCACTTGGGTGCCAAGAACAAATCTATAGAGAGACTCAGCAACCAAATCTACTGATTTCTTGACTTTACTGAGTCTTGTAGCCTAGTAGTCTTGTAGTCTAGTCTTGTACTAGAGTAGGAACCAGGCTAAGTTTACCTCTCAGTCTTTTCCCTAAATTAGCCATAGAAAGCCTCTCATTTCCTTTCTTTAGATAATAGGAACATTTCATCTCACATTTTATATGTAGCAGCAGGAAAATGAGAAGAGAGCTGAAAGTTTTCAGCTCATCTTTAAAGGAAATTACTCAGCCATGAAGCAAGCTCCTCCGATTGCCCCGTGTGAAATATTGCACAATAGAAAACATGAATAGAAATAGACAGTGGCTGCACACATTTTCATCTCGTTCTGATCAACAAGATCTTTAATGGGTGCAGCATCGGGTTCTAGGATCAGAATAGCCCAGTCCAGCCCTCCCAACAATGCTCATGATAAGGGAGTTATGTTTGTTTGTTTGGTTTTTTGGGTCACACCAGGCTGTGCTCAGGAGTTACTCCTGGCTCTGCACTCAGAAATCACTCCTTGCTTGGGGGACCATCGGGGATGCCTGGGATTGAACCTGTGTCCATCCTGAGTCAGACGTGTACAAGGCAAATGCCCTACTGCTGTGCTACCACTCCATCCCCAATAAGGGAGGCATTTTGAAAGCCAAATTATAACCAGACTCTCCTAATAGCCATCACTGGGGACTGGAAAAACAGTACAAGGTTTATGGTGGCTTTTTTGCATGCGGTTAAGCCCAGTTCTATCCCCAGTACCTCCTGGTCACCCTGAGTACTGTCAGGTGTGGTTCTGGAGGCCCCTGAGCACTCCCCTACATGGTCTGTGTAATCCCTAAGACTGGGATTTCCCTGAGATATGCCTTGATGGAATTCCCCACAAGCAAGTTCAACCTCAAAAATAGTTTCTGAAGACAAGATATGGCACTAATGGCATTTGAATTAGCATGTAAGTAAAATCTCTAGGTCAAAGTTTCTATTTTGGCTCCACGGTAAACTTAAATCTCTTTATGAATTGAGTGAAGGGAAAGAAGGAATCACATTTATTCCTGGGATCAAATGTTGAAGAGGATTTAATAGCATGTGATATGATCTGCCCATTAAAAAAGCTCTATATAGTACTCTTGAAGGGAACATTGAAGATGAAAGAGGAGGACTTATTTTTCTAATTATGGGTTGTTGTGTTTTTTGTTTTGGTTTTCTCAGATTTGGGGCCATACGCAACTGTGCTCAGGGGACACTCCTAGCTTTGTATTCAGGGAACCATGGGATTGAATCTGGGTTGGCTATGTGCTGCACCTGCTGTACTATCTCCCTCATCCTTTCTATCAATATTAATGAAGCCATTTATTATTTAATTTTCAGTGCTGGGGAGCAAACCCAGGTCTTATGCATGTAGAAACAACAAATGTTGTGTGTTGTGAGTATGTGTGAGTGTGAGTGGTGTGTGTGTGTGTGTGTGTGTGTGTACAATTTGGACAATATGGACAAATTTAGACAAATGAAATGATGCCAAAGTCCAAAAAAGAAATTTGGGAATAACTAGCCAAGTACATGCTAGTGGCCTTGGGTGGGAGGAAGTGTACCTGGCAGATGTAAGAAACAACAAGGCCATTGAGACAGAACAGAGTAAGCCAAAGTGGGAAAGGTTGTGGACAGAGGTATGCATACCCAAGGTCTGCCTGGATATGCAAGAGAGGAAGACCCCAGAGGACTCCAAAAAGTGTAAGAACTTTGCTTGTTTTGGTTATGGGGCCACACCCACACCCACCAGAGTTTATCCCTGGCTCTGTGCTCAAGGATATTCCTGGTGGTGTTTGGGGGATCCCATGTAGTTACAGAAATTAAACCTGGGTCTACAGCATGCATGCAAGGAACCTGGGAAGCTACAGGAAGGATCTAAGAGCAGCAGTGACTTGGCTTTACTCTTTTGCTATTGTTGTTATTTGTTTATTTTTTGTTTGTTTTTTGGGCCACACCCAGTGACACTCAGGAGTTACTCCTGGCTATGTGCTCAGAAATTGCTGCTGGCCTGAGGTACCATATGGGACAACGGCGATTGAACCAAGGTCCATCTTGGATCAGATCACCATGTGTAAGGCAAACGCCCTATTGCTTGGGCCACTGCCCCCACCCCAGACTTGGCTTCACTCTTTTTCCTTTTTTTCTTTCCTTAGGTTCTTGTGCCACTTTCAGTGGCACTCCAATGACCACACAGTAGCAGGGATCGAGCCTGGTTCTTCAATCTGCAAAACATGTTCTCCAGCCCTTTGATTCATCTCCCTAACCCTTTTTTAATAAACCAAGATTGAAAATGGACCATAAGAAGGCAAGGGCAAAAGCAGGGAGACCAGTTAGCCAGCTACTGTGTTGCTAACATATTATAAAATAATAATGTTATACTGATAAAGACATTTCAGAGCAAATGCATCAGGGGTTTGGGGGACAGAGTGTGTAGCATTGGACAGTTAGTTCTATCACTAATATGGGTAAAATCCCTGGCATCCATGACTCTGACCACTTACAAAAAGTTTCTCACAAACCTTAGACAAACTTAGTTATAAAGAAAGGTGATGGATTTCTTGACTGGTGCAGCTTTTCATCTGCTGTGCAAACCTGCAAAACCAGCTCAGGAGCCTGAGTCTAGGCTGACTGTTGCCAGAAAGCTGTGAGCAGCAGCTGCTTGGCCTGAGCAATGATTTAGTAAAAGGGGAGGGAGTGTCGAAGAGAAGTGGGACCCATGCCCAGAGTTTTAACTGCTTTGTCCATAAAAGGAGATCAGGCGCTTCATAGGCTGCTTAGCTGCTGGGGAATAGACCACTCAGTGGCATGTCCGCTTGCCCCAGGGACTTCAGACTGCAAAGCTGCAATTCTGCTATTCCACCATCCAGCCTTCCTGGGCTCTTGACTCATTTTACAATATTGACTTCATTATATCATGCTCATGCCTCCAGGAAACAACTTCAAAGACCTCCACAGGCATGCAAGGTGATCGCTGGGTTTGACTTCAATCCATTTTTCTTGTCATGGAGACTATTTTTTCAGTTATTAACAACACTCAGGTATGACTTTCTAGACCCTTTAGATGCTGACCCTTAGTCCTTGGACTGGCACAATTGGTGAGTCGCTCCATGGTTCACCCTCTCCACACCCCATATGCACACAGATACCCCATGCTTGAGGCCGATGCTAGTTTCTCAATGTTGAGCTCTTTCCCACTGAGTTTAGATTTGTCTCTGAAATTTATTCACCTGGCAAAAAATTGCCAGCATGATAAGAGTACCTCCAACTAGCCACCCTCAGGGTCTATAGAGCATAACCATAACTCCTCACTCGATAAGTTTATCGACTTATTTATTAGTTTGGCTTGGAGGCATCAAACTGGCAATGCTTGGAGAATGATGAAATGCCAAGGATGGAACTGGGGCTCCCCAATGCAGAGCATGTGTTCTGGGCCTTTAAGCCATGTCCCCAGCCAGTCCCTCTTGATCTTCTTTATGACAATTTTTTTTTTTTTTTTTTTTTTTTTTTTTTGGTTTTTGGGCCACACCTGGCAAAGCTCAGGGGTTACTCCTGGCTGTCTGCTCAGAAATAGCTCCTGGCAGGCACGGGGGACCATATGGGACACCGGGATTCGAACCAACCACCTTAGGTCCTGGATCGGCTGCTTGCAAGGCAAACACTGTTGTGCTATATCTCCAGGCCCATGACAATTTTTTGAAACAAGCTCTCAAATTAACTGGTAAGTTAGGTGAAAATGTGTCATAGCAATAATTAGAATCTTGATTCTTAAAGCATGTGGACATGTAAGGAACTCTCCTATTGAAATAATAACAACTATGGACTGAATTCAAAGTTGAAGAAAGAGAACTTTGCTCGGGCCAGAAATGTGGGTCAGTGGGAACACATATGCTGGCCTCCTGGTAAGCCCTGGGTTCCATCCCTGGAACCACTTACACAAAAGAGAAGAAAGTTTATTTCTTGTTGTTCAGAGCCAAATTGAGGAACTAGATCTAGAAATACACAATAGATTTCTCCGACTAATTGAGTCTAAGGTTTGGTCCATCCTAGTTTATGTAGGTGAGAATAATGAGAGAGAGAGAGAGAGAGAGAGAGAGAGAGAGAGAGAGAGAGAGAGAGAGAGAGAGAGAGAGAGAGAGAGAGAGAGAAGTATATAATTTATAACTCTGAAGCAGGAGACATATGATTCTTTTCTGAGGTTGTGAACTAACTAAAGGAGACTGGTTTTCAACATTCTGACTTCTAGAGAAATGAGAAACAAATAAACACCCACTGGTATAACCTCAAAGTGCTCCCCCAGTCTTCAGAGTCCCCAGGTTAGTTATCTGTATGTGGGAGATTATAACGGTAAACTTCCACTAGATTCTACTGAACCCTTACAGAAGGGGCTCAGACTGTGGAGCTAGCTGACAGAGATCTCATGTTCCTCCTTCCTGCAACTGTAAACAGGAGAATTAGGGGGTGAGAACATAACTATCAACTTTTTGAGGAGCTTTCTTGCTTTTTGCCTCAGGACTTCTTCCCTTCTTGCAAATAGAAACTTGTGCTAAACCCTACCCCTTATAATGGTCTCAGAACAGGAACAAAACTAATGGACATGGACATAAAAAAAAAAAAAAAAAAAACTTTATTCACAACAGATAGGGTTTTCAAACTTGCAGCCCGCGGGCCGAAAACGGCCCTCCGTACAACATTTTGTGGCCCTGCCCTAGAGGAATCTGTTTTTGTTTTGTTTGTTTTAGTTGCTTGGGTCACACCCCCCAATGTTCAAGGCTTACTACTGACTTTGCACTCAAGGATCACCCCGACTTTGCCTCCTGTGGCCCGCAGGTAAATTGAGTTTGAGACCCCTGGTAGACTAATAACACATGAATTTATTAAAGGGATCTTTTCTACATGAATCAAACAATATTCCTTGTAGGTTGATATATGGCTTTTTTTTTTTTTTTTTTGGTTTTGGGTTACACCCGGCAGCGCTCAGAGGTTACTCTTGGCTCTATGCTCAGAAATTGCTCCTGGCAGGCTGAGGGGACCATATGGGATGACAGGATTTGAACCAATGACCTTCTGCATGAAAGGCAAATGCCTTACCTCTATGCTATCTCTCCGGCCCAGATATATGGCATTTTTAAAAGTAAAGAAACTTTTTTCTTTTAGTGTTTGGGCTAAAGTGGGACTGGAGGGAAGTGGAAGTACAGTGGGAGTGGAGGAGAGACACACCAGATTAATGAGTTTGTTAAAATTTTTTTTGGGGCCACACCCGGTGACGCTCAGGGGTTACTCCTGGCTGTGCACTCAGAAGTCGCTCCTGGTTTGGGGGACCATATGGGACACCAGGGGATGGAACCACGGTCCGTCCTAGGCTAGCACAGGCAAGGCAGGCACCTTACCTCAAGCACCACCGCGCCAGCCCCGAGTTTGTTAATTTTTTTTCTTTTTTTTATATATTTTATTTAAACACCTTGATTACATACATGGTTGTGTTTGGGTTTCAGTCATGTAAAGAACACCACCCATCACCAGTGCAACATTCCCATTACCAATGTCCCAAATCTCCCTCCTCCCCACCCGACCCCCGCCTGTACTCTAAACAGGCTCTCCATTTCCCTCATACATTCTCATTATTAGGACAGTTCAAAATGTAGTTATTTCTCTAACTAAACTCATCACTATTTATGGTGAGCTTCCTGAGGTGAGCTGGAACTTCCAGATCTTTTCTCTTTTGTGTCTGAAAATTATTATTGCAAGAACGTCTTTCATTTTTCTTAAAACCCATAGATGAGTGAGACCATTCTGCGTTTTTCTCTCTCTCTCTCTGACTTATTTCACTCAGCATAATAGATTCCGTGTACATCCATGTATAGGAAAATTTCATAACTTCATCTCTCCTGACAGCTGCATAATATTCCATTGTGTATATGTACCACAGTTTCTTTAGCCATTAATCTGTTGAAGGGCATCTTGGTTGTTTCCAGAGTCTTGCTATGGTTAATAGTGCTGCAATGAATATAGGTGTAAGGAAGGGGTTTTTGTATTGTATTTTTGTGTTCCTAGGGTATATTCCTAGGAGTGGTATAGCTGGATCATATGGGAACTCGATTTCCAGTTTTTGGAGGAGTCTCCATATTGCTTTCCATAAAGGTTGAACTAGACGGCACCATTCCCACCAGCAGTGGATAAGGGTTCCTTTCTCTCCACATCCCCGCCAACACTGTTTATTCTCATTCTTTGTGATGTGTGCCATTCTCTGTGGTGTGAGGTGGTATCTCATCATTGTTTTGATTTGCATAATTTTTAATTAAAATTTTTGATATTTTTATTTGTAAAGTTGAATACTTTTATTTACAACTGATAGTTGAATCTTAGGCATACAATATTGTAACACCAATTCCACCAATAGTGTCAACTTCCCTCCACCAGTTCCCCATGCTACCTTGCTGAGAACATTTCAAAGTGTGGTGGTTGTAGCTTAGCTCTTAAATGAGTTGACTTAATTGGCTGTTTTGGTCTCATCCTCTGAAAAAGTGCTCAGTTAAAATAGGAAATGGGATGACTGGGGAGGGAGATAGTGGAAGTCAAAGGAAACCCCTGACCTAGGCACCTCCTCATTCCCCCACCTACACCCAAACAGACAGTGGGACAGCAGAGGTTCTCACCCGTAAGCATATGCCATAGCCAGATACCAAGGAGAGACAATGAGACAGGGAGCCACAAGATTATAGCACTAAAGGCCCAGAGATAGGTGACAGAGCAGCAGACGCCAGAAACAGACATAGATGGCAAGGTTCCAGCTGCAGATTTTAGAGCAGGAACATGGAGCCTGTCTGCTGGTCAGAGAACCACATAGGGACAGGACCATTGCACACTGAAGGCAGAGGATGATGAGAGACAGCACCAGAATGACCATTTGGATCAGGCATTAAGGGGACAAGACAGGTATTGTCATACATAGGTCAAAGGAGAGGCCTGGTCTTTGGGGAGGAACCCAGAGCCATAATATCATACTTAAACCATACAATAAACTTGAACTTTGAGTAGGGGTCATTTGACTGTGCTCAGAACTTACTCCTGGCTCTTGTTCTCAGGGGCCCCTCTTGATGGGGCTCAGAGACCATATGTGGTACTGAGGATTGAGTCTGGATCCAGTGCATGCAAAGCAAGTACCCTCTGTCTCTCTGGTTTCTAAATTTAAACTTATAAATCTGGGTTTTATAAGCAAATCTTGTATAGAATACTCAGAAACCAATAGGCTCAAAATAAATCCACATTTGTGCTAATATAATCTAATTTGGGGGGGGCAGGGAATGAGATCACACCCACAGTGCTTGGGTCCACTTCTACTTGGTGCCCAGAGGTTGCTCCTGGTGAGACCATGTGGTACCAGGGATCAAATTCAGGGCTCTCCCCTTCTGAGGTGTGGTCCAGCCCTTTGAGCCATTTCACCTGATAGAATGGTGCCAGTGGCTCATAACTATAGATCCTGTGTCCATAGGAAAGGTGATGTGAATATTTCTGGCCTCTGGTAATGAAGTAATTATGTGGAAAAAATTACGAAACATACTACAGGGGAAGCCCTGAATGACTCATGACAGGATTTCGGGAGGAGCAGGACATACCTTAGATCGACATAGCATCCATCGTGATTGCCAATGCCTTTGCACTTTGCACTCACTGACCTGTTTGTTGCTAGATGCCCTAAGAGGGGATACTCTCTGCTCTCCCCAAGCTCTCAGGCCAGTTTTTTTCTAGGTAGGAAAAATCACACATTCTGAAGCCAAATAACAGAGTGTTTGACCCCACTCCTGTCTTAATTTGGTTACAGGTGTATTGGGCACAGATGAGGTAGAGATACATAATGGAATACTGTTCTGCTCTGAGAAAAGATGAAAGTTTTTGATTCGCAGCAACTTGGACGGAGCCACTGAGTGTCATGCTAAGTGAGGTGAGTCAGAAAGTAAAAGGGAAAAACCAGAAGATTGAGCCAGAGAGATGGTACAGGAGGTTTGGTGCCTGCCTTCACAGTCAACCCCTGATTCAAATCTCCACCACTGCATATGGTTCTCTTAGTAATGCCAGAGGTATGCCTGGCACAGAGGCAGGAGTTACTCCAGAGAAAATCTGGGTATGGCCCCCAAACAAAAATAAGTTAAAAAAAAATGCCAGGGTCAGAGCAATAGCACAGCAGTAGGAAGTTGCACACTGCTGATCTAGGACAGACTTCAGTTTGATCCCCTACATCTCATATGGTCCCCCAAGCCAGGAACAATTTCTGAGTGTCTAGCCAGGAGTAACCTCTGAGTGTCACAGGGTGTGGCCCCAAAACAAGCAAATAAGAAAAGCCAAAGCAATAGTACAGGGAATAGGGACTTGCCTTGCATGTGGCTGACCCAGGTTCAATCCCCAAAATCCCATATGGTCCTCTGAGCTCACCAGGATTGATTCCTGAGTGCAGAGCCAAGAGTAAGCCCTGAGCACCACTGGGTATGGCCTAAAACAAAACAGAACAAAGCAAAACAAAAACATCATTTTGCATTTTGCAGATAATTTTGCAAATGTGGCTTGTAAAGAAACAAAAAATGGGGGTGGGGTTAGATGACCTTCAATGGAAAAAAAATCCTGAGACATGGTCACTAGAACTGGGCAGACAGGGAGAGTGGGGAGGATCCATGTAGAGACATGGTGGAGGGAACTGAAAACACTGGGGAGAGATTGGGCTGGCAGCTCTACAACTGTGAAACAGCGACGTCAGTAGCATTGAAAACTAGGCAACTGCTAGAACAATTTAGCTGGGAAGGGAAGAATACAGCACACCTAGGGATTAAATTGCTGAAGCAAACAATAGCCAAGGTTTAAAATGGACAGGCTGCCAATTGAGATGTAAAAAGTCCTTGATTAGAAAAGGGCATGTGAAGAGAACTAAATTGATTTTTTTGATGGCTACAATAAAAAAATTAATTATATACTTAGGGGAAAAATGAACCATGAATATTAAAATACAATTGGCTACCAGTGCCTTGAATGCCTTCTCAGGCCCTGCTGGATGAGGCCTGTACCCAGCTACTGAATGTGGGGGGAACGGGGTCCATACCCAGCAGTGCTCAGGGGTTACTCTTGACTCTGTGCTCAAAAATTGCTCTGGCAGGCCAGGGGGACCATATGGGATGCTGGGATTCGAACCACCATCTGTCCTGGTAGGCTGCATGCAGGGCAAATGCTCTATTGCTGTGCTGTCTCTCCGGCCCTTGTATCCAGCTACTGGGATGAGGACCCAGACAGCAGTTCCTGCAGTGGTTTTCTCACCTGTCCTCCCTGCTACATGGGGACAGAGTAATGCCACCTGCCTGCTGAACAGTCTTTATCTTGTCCCTCACTCCCTGCTCTCCAGCAAGTCCCAAGTCCCCTTTACTGCCATTTCCGTGATGCTGATGGCAAACAATCCCCCTGAGATAACCCCTCTTGGTAACCACAAAGGCATTTAAGAGGCAGAGTCATTCCCAAGTCTGTGCTTTATTATAAAGCCCCCTTCACCCACCTCCACCCCCATCATTCCCAGCAGACATAGTGACCTGAAGTGACCTGGAGACTAGCAAATTGAAGCATAAATCATGCCTTCTCACAAGGCCATGGCCTTTCTCTCACCCAGATGAGGGTGCAGAGCAAATGGGAAGTTGCTTTCCCTGAAAAATTTCTGAACTGAACTGGCTTAATTTCCACAGTGGGCAGGGCCAGGAATGGTTCCCACTATGACAACAGGAGACCTGGGGCCTTGGGCCACCTCTCTTTCTATGGTCTTTCTTCTTCCCATCTCCCCCTGCCTGATTAGCACCCCATCTAGTTGCTTACCTGTTCCTAAATTCTCCTGCACTGTGAGATCAAGAGAGTTGGGGTGAAGATAGTAGAGATAGAGGGAGAAAAGGAGGGGAAAGTAAGGTGGTTGAGAGAGATGCCCAATAGGTCGGTCCAAGGCTTTGTATGTCCAGTTTAGATTTCCAGAATTAAATGGTTATCCAAGCACTGCCAGGAATGCCCCTGACCACTGAGCCAGGACTGGTCCCTATGTATCACCAGGTGTGTTCCCTCAAACCCCCAAAATAAAGATTTATGGTGAAGTACATAGATAACTGTGATATAACCAAGAATTAGCTCGGGCCCGGAGAGATAGCACAGTGGTGTTTGCCTTGCAAGCAGCCGATCCAGGACCAAAGGTGGTTGGTTCGAATCCCGGTGTCCATATGGTCCCCAGTGCCTGCCAGGAGCTATTTCTGAGCAGATAGCCAGGAGTAACCCCTGAGCACCGCCGGGTGGGGCTCAAAAACCAAAAAAAAAAAAAAAAAAAGAATTAGCTCAGTGCTTCAAGAGAGCTGCAGCCAGCCAGGAAAACAGAAGTAAGAAGAGATTAGTGGGGGTCTCAGCACCTCCAAGAGGCATGAGAAGACTCTTTGCTTTGTCAATAGTCAAGAGAAGCTTACCCTCTCTGCTCTGGAACATTTTTGTGAGGATCAGAGATGACAGATGTGAAGCAACAACCACAGATATTCCCAAGGAATTGTAGACTGGCTCCATTAAGGAATATTGATTTTCACTAGTATCAGAATTTATTTTATTATTGTTTGTTTTGCATCCTGGGAGTATGCCAATGACATGCCAACTTGGTGCTCAATGATCTCCAACTAGATGCTATGGGGTTACTTCCAGCAGTGCTGAGGGACCATGCAGTGCCAGGGATAGAATCTGGGCTTCACAGAGCAATACAAGGACTCCTTCCCTGAACAATCTCCTTTGCCCCATTAGTGTGAAAGGTTTTATTGGAGCCAACTTTGCCATCCTTAAGGAGAGGGGGCTGGCTCTGTGTGCAGGGACATTGCCTGGTTATGCTCAGGAGACCAGGGCAGTGTTAGGGATTGAACCTGGGTCAGGTCTACATGCAAGGCAGGAACACTGCCCACTGCACTATCTCTCTGGGCCCTGGTACAACAGTTTCACATGTCAGGAGGGCTAAAACTGCTGTGTCCTGATTGAATCTGCTCACCTAAAAGGGAACCTTCAGGGAAACTGATTCAGGGAACACCTATTCTCAAGAACTTCTTGAAATAGTTTCTGGGGAGGGAATGGGGAAACTAAACAGGGGAACTCCTTGAACCTGAGACAAAAGTAAAAGCTGCTGTCCTTGGTTGAGGCCCATGTTAAGTGCTAAACATGTGTTCCCAGTTACTCTGTGTCCATCCACATAGTGATCCTAGAAAAGATGGCATTCCTCGCTTCCCCTCCCAACACACACACACACACACACACACACACACACCACACCACACCACCTTTTTGTTTCTTTTGCGGGGACACACCCAGCAGTGCGCAGATGCTATTCCTAGCTCTATGCTCAGGAATCTCTCCTGGCTATTCTCAGGAACCATATGTGATCCAGGGATGGAGTTGGCTATGTGCAATTTTCCTACCTGATGTTCTATTGTTCTGCCTCTTCCCCCTTATTTTTTTGTCTCCTTGGCAATATTCAGGAGGCCTGACCTGTAGTTTAGTGCCAGGACCTGAGAATGCAGAATGTGGTGGTACTTGGGTCCTACTTGCTGAGTACTCCCAGTAGTACTGGATGGAGTCTTCTGGGGCTGAAGACTTCCAGAGGTTGCCATGACATAGGGACTGTGTAGTGGCTGGAATGGAATCCCACTGGGAACTGTGCTACCCCACTGCCCTACTTTCTGGCCTCCTGTCCTGGTCCCATTTTACAGATAAGAGTGGAGACTTAGGTTCAGTAGTTCAAGTCTGTGTGTGTGTGTGTGTGTGTGTGTGTGTGTGTGTGTGTGTGTGTGTGTGTGTGTGTGTGTGAGGCTGGAGTTCAAATGCAACTTACAGCTCTAACCCAGGCTCTCAGCTGTGTTCCTAAAATTGGGGCCCAGCTGACTATCCCCAAAACGCTGTTAGAGTTTCTCCAGCCTCATTCTTTCACTCCACCTTCCTCTTCCTTCTCTCTCTTCTGCCTCTCTCTGTCCACGCTGATCCATATCCTACCCTCTCAGAGGAAAATCACCCCAGTACCAGGTGGCACAAGGACTGGAGAGGAGTGTAGCCAGTACAGAACCATCTCCAATCCTAATTCATTTTATTTTGCTTTGATTCTGGGTCACACCGGGCTGTGCTCAGGACTGAACTCCTGCTCTGCATTCAGGGATCAATCTTGAGCTTGGAGCTCAGAGGGCTCATGTGGGAGGCTGGGGAAGGGGGGGGGGATCAAACCCAGGTTGGCTGCCTTCTGCAAGGTTCTGCCTTACACCACACTGTAGAATTCCTCCACACCTTCCTCTCCCATTCTAATCTTGCACCTCCTGGGTGTCTCAAGGTTACTGTGCTTCTCCCACCCCTGATTGGTGAGAAGTGGGGTTCACTGGGGCTGAACAGCAGACCCCCCCAGGGACTTCTGATTCTCCCACTTGCCGGTCGGCGTCCTAGAGGCTATCTGCACCCCACTTCTGCGCCTGCGGATCTCCCACCCCAGGACCAGCAGGAAGGGGTGATAGTGTCTGTGTGTTTGTGTATTTTGGGGGAGTGGGTCTCTCGCTTGTTGGGTCCTCCCGGTCTCTGCTCGGGTCACCACCTACTCCAAGTAGGCCGTGAGCAGCTCCGAGGCGTCTGCACCCCCAGACTCTCCCCCAACCCTGCACCTCCACTCTAGCTGTCTGGCTGGGGAAGGATGGAGCGGTGGCGAGGTGCGGGCGGCCGCGGAGACCCGCACTGCAGCAGCCGTGGCCCCGCGCGCGCCTTGTCCCGAGCGGTGTCACCAGCGGGGGCCCCCGGGGACGGAGCGGCGGCGCCCCGAACCCGCCCTCCGCGCGCCTCCCCCGCGCCCCGCGAGCCCTGGAGGAGGAAACCGGAGCCGCGCGCAGACGCCACCGAGGCCGCTGCCGAGCCTGTTGCTGCCGCGGGGTCGCCGGGCCGAGCTGGACGCCAAGTCCAGGGGTGCTCCCTGGTGCCCCGTCGCCCCTCGGCGCCTCCCAAGCACCTGCGCACCCCGGGCCGTGCTCCCCCCGAGTTCTGATCGCGCCGTCCGCGCAGGTAGGAGCCTCCTGGGGGCTGCTGCTCCCTGGGGCCCCCCAACCCTTTGCAAGCCCTGGAACTGGGCATGGCTTTTTTTGCAGAATCCCCTGCATCCTCATCCTCCTCCCGCTGTGTTTTTGTGTTTTGGGGGGCTAGGAAGGTGCGCCGTTTCCCCTTTCTGGGACACACAAAAGCGAAACCTTGCACGCTTGGGGCTGGCCCAGGCTCTCCCCACCCCATCCTCTCCTCCTCCTCCTCCTCCTCCTCCTCCTCCTCCTGCAGCGGTACTCCCCTGAATCCGCATCTCCCCACATCTCTCACTCGCACTCCTCTTTCTCTCCTGTCTTCCTCCTTGTTTCTCAAAAGCTGGGGCGCTGCAAGGGCAGCCCCTGACCCCCCACCGCCTGGCACCCAGTAAAAGTTCAGGGGACTTTGCAGCTGCAACTTTGGCAGTCCCAGCCTGTCGCGCCGTCTGTCGGCACATCCTGTCCTAGTCATTTTGAAACCCGGGCTGGCTGCTTAGCAGCTTCCGGATTGTCCTCCTAGGAGGGGGACCCCTTAAACTTGTTGTGTGGGCCTGGGCATGATCGTATTTTGTTCCTTGCCTCTTTTTATTTCTCTCCCCTCGTCAAGGTATCTTCATCTCCTTCCCCTGAAATTCACCCAGAGGATGCTTTCTTGACATTTTGTAATCTTTATTTACGTATAGCTTTTATTTATTTATTTATTTATTTATTTATTTATTTATTTATTTATAGTTTGCTTTTAGAGGAGAGAGAAATTGAAAGTGACTGATGATTTGCTCCAACTGTTTAGTTTTAGAGAGCTTTGATGGATGGCTAGGTCTGTCTGTCTGACTTGACTGTCTCTCCCTCCCTACCCCCCCCCCCTCTCTCTCTCTCACACACACACACACACACACACACACACACACACACACACACACACACACACACACACACCTTCATTCCACCCACCTTTCAGGGGGTTCCCAGATAACCAGGTTTGAATGGCTCATGACCAATAAATTCCACTCTCTTCACATGTGTCAGCTTCTAAACTTTTTGTCCTGTCCTTAAGCCTAACCAGTAAGACCTAGACGTAAAATTCTTGGGAAAACAGAACCGGTTTCTTCTCCTGGTGGGTCCTAAGGTGGGACTGGCAGGATTGAAAAAGAATGGGGGTTTCCTGGTTGGTTTTGTTGTTTGCCTGGGCTGGTGAGCCTGATTCTTGTGGGAAGGGCTGGAGAGGAAACATACTTTGTTTGTTTGTTTGTTTGTAGGCTAAACCTGTCTGAGCTCAGGGCTCACTCCTGGCAGGGCTTAGGGGTGGGGTGAGGGGTTCATATGTGGCACCAGGAATCAAATCCAGATCCGCTGCATGCAAGGCAAGAGCCCTATTTGTTGTACTATAACTCGCACCTCTGGAATGGAAGAAATGAAGGCAGATCTGCTCTAGGAGGCTGGAACTCCACCTTGCACAGTCTCCAGCTTTCTCACCTTCTCCCACTCCTCTGGGTTAGAGAGACCCAAAGCAGTGAGTTGATAGGGGAGAGAAGGTGTTTTTCATGCTCATTTCCTTCCTGGGAAACTCAGGGCATGGCAAAGAAAACTGGAGACAGAACATGATTGCTTTAGCAGCGACTGCTTTAGCAAACGTCTTTGACTGTGGTTGGCAATTGGCTGTCATTACAGTCTCCAATAGACTGGGGTGGATGGGTTGGCCATGGAGTTGATCAGGTGTATCAGGAACCTCAGCTGGTGTGAAAAGAAAAAAGACAAGTTCTTTCTCTCCAGACTGATCTGTAACCAAACTTGACCAAAGACAAGCTGCAGAGTGTGAGTTAAAGGGCACCGTGTGAAACGATTCAGGGGGCATTGTTCTGAAGTGTAAACAGATGGTGTGTCCTGAGACTGTGAATTGAACACGAGGAGCTATGAAAGAAACGCTGAGATTCGAAGAGTAAATAAAACCATCAGGCGATCATTAGAAACAAATGCCTCTCTGTGGCTTTGTCCAGCCATGTGCAGACCTCTGAGACGAGGATGGGCTGGGGAGAGGAATTCAGTGGCATTGTAACAAATTATTAGCCCAGGAGTAAAGTTTTGCAAAAGGCCATCCTACACTGTTTAGCATTGTCTTTCCCATGGAGAATTCTGGGAATCTCTTCCATACTTTGGGGGCAGAGCTCAGGCCCTCACATATATGAGAAGTCACCACTGTGCCCCTTTCCCCTTGGGGTTTCCCCACATGAGAAACCGCTCTTGGAAGCAATATACCCTACCTTCATCCAGCTGCAGGTGGTCTCCAACTTCCTACTTACCTGGGGCCAGAGAGACCAAGATGCAATTCAATGCTAGTTCAGAACCAGGTATGGGGGTAGCTCTTTTCCTGCCTGGTCGTTCTAGAATTTTCCAAAATATATAGCACCCCCCCCCCTTCCATTCAGCACCTGCAGTGATGGCAGTGCTTGAGCTCTCACAGCTTGAAATGATGGGGCAGATGAGGTGGCGCTAGAGGTAAGGTGTCTGCCTTGCAAGCGTTAGCCAAGGAAGGACGTGGTTCGATCCCCCGGTGTCCCATATGGTCCCCCCAAGCCAGGGGTAATTTCTGAGCACTTAGCCAGGAGAAACCCCTGAGTCTCAAACGGGTGTGGCCCAAAAAAACAAAAACAAACAAAAAAATAAAGAAAAAGTTTCAGTTGTGCCTAACAAATGCTCCTTCCCCAAAATCCTTTAATGCCCCTCACAGCATTTCTCTGCAGGTGCCCATTTTTCCCATTTTGGGTTGACCAGTTGACCCACACTGTCTCAGCGGGGCGTATGTCTGCATATATGTAGTAGTCTTGGCACAGTTTGCTCTGCCCTTTCCCCAGGAGCTGTGCTGCCCTTCTCAGGTTCACTGTCTGCCTTCATCCTGTACTTGATATGTCTCAAAGACCTTCTCTTTTCTTGGTCCTCAGAACTAAGAGCCAGAGAATCTGCTAGATCACTGGGAGGGCCTGGCAGATGGCTCAGAGGGCTGGAGTCTGTATTTTTTTTTTTTTTTTTTTTTTTTTGGTTTTGGGCTCAGGGGTTACTCCTGGCTGTCTGCTCAGAAATAGCTCCTGGCAGGCACGGGGGACCATGTGGGACACCGGGATTTGAACCAACCACCTTAGGTCCTGGATCGGCTGCTTGCAAGGCAAACACTGCTATGCTATCTCTCGGGGCCCTGGAGTCTGTATTTTATATGCAGGAGGTCAAGGTTCAATCCTTGGCACTGCGTGGTCCCTGTCCCCTACCCCACCCCCAGCAGTGCGAGGGAATAAATTATACACACCCAACTGGGAGCAGCCAGGGGTCTGGTAAGTGCATTGCCCCAGCTGATGGCACAGGCATCAGGGGTTCCCTACACAACTTGCAGTTGCCTACTGACTTTTTAGTTCCTCATTTCCAACAAACATGTCAACAGAGAATTCCTTTTAGGGGGGTTGACATGCCCTCCTGTGCTCAGGACTTACTCTTACTTTGTGCTCAGGGGTCACTCCTGGGGGAACTCAGTTGGGGGAACCTTATATGGTGCCAGGTATCAAACTGGGCTGGCTGCATGAAAGGCAAGAGCATTAACCCCTGTATAATAAGGACTTTTTGGGTTGTATTGTATTTTGCGCCACACTCGCAGTGCTCAGGTCTTACTCCTGGCTATGCACTCAGGGAATCCCTCCTGGCTCAGGGTCATATGTGATGCCAAAATCAAAGCTGGCTCAGCCAAGTATGTCTGTGCTTATTTTGCCTTACACCTACCTGGCTCAGTGCACAGGGACACTCCTGGTAATGTTTTGGGGATCGTATAGAATGCTGGGGATTGAACTCAGGTCAGCTGCATGCAATGCAGTTGCCCTTCCTGCTGTACAGTACCCTCTCCTCGCCCCTCAGGCATATGCAAGGCAAGTGCCCTACCCACTGTATCATGGTCCTAATAAGGAATATTTTTTAAACAATAACATATTATCATAATTTTCAGACCTAATAGAAGATAGTAAATTTGAGATCCCATTTTCCTTCGTGGATTAGTTTTTCTTTCCTCTCTCTCTAATAAGAAATATTTTAAGCCATATGCTTCATTAAAGACATAAAAGGGTGGATTTTCAAAAATTTTGGCATGTTCAAGCTGAGATTTCCAGTGGACACACTTTTAGATGCAGGGCAATACTTCCTTTCAGATTTTGAATGTTTAGAGGAAGACTTGTGATTTCAGGGCTCTGTGAAATAAAGATGAAACTCAGATTTCAGAGAGGCTGTGCAGAAGGTAGGAAATATGTCTTCACACTAGCAAAGATGACTTTAATTTGGTTAAACCAATTTCTTTCTGACAAGTGGCATCAATTTTTCTCTTGAAAGGAGAATTAGCTCATGATATGTAATTATTTTCATTTTGTTTTGTTTTTGTTTGTTTGGGTTTGAGGCCTGTATGTACATTTGTTCTGTCTGGGTATATATTTAAGCACATCTCCTCTATCCAGGCATCTGAAATTTCAAATGCTACACATTTGTTATTTGATAGGTACTTTTAAGCCTAATTAATTAATACATGTATAGTCCTTACTCTCTGGTCAGAACTCAGTTAATATTTCATTTTGCTATTCTTATACTTATTAGTATTCTATGTTGTTATTCTATTTTGAATGTTTCATGATTTTTTATTCTGAAGGAAGTTCAGTGTGATCTTACTTGCTTATATTTTAAATATTTTTTTACTTAAATCATTGTGATTTACAAAGTTACTTAATTACTCAATTATGAGTTTTAGACATACAATGATGTTAGCATGGTGGTTCTGTTCAACCACATGCCCCTTTCTCTGGTGAGACCAGAAACTCAGAAACATTGATTCTCAAGGGCAAGGGGCAACTGGTGGCAGCTCCACCAGTTAATCTGGAGACTGGCTTAGAGGTGCCACCCCCTTCCTATCTCCCCCCCCCCCCACCACCACCAGTGTCCTGAGAAGGTGGGGCTGGAGCATGGCAGCTATGATGTTCCAGCTACTAGACAGTGAGTTGTCCTTGTCCCTGGGGTTAGCTGGGGTGGGTATGCTGGAAGAGAGATTTTCCAATGACAGTTTCCTGACTCCCATCATCGGGGACATATGATATTATCCATGATGATAAGGTGCTCCAAAAAAAAAAAAAAACAGATGCTACAGATTTTAGAGACTGAGCAGAAAATTTGTGAATGATTAAAAAAAGGGGGGGGGGCAATGGCACAGCAGTAGGGCATTTGCCTTCCGTGTGGCTGACCCAGATGCACTCAGGTTTGATTCCCCCACCCCCCATGTCCCATATGGTCCCCCAAGCCAGGAGCAATTTCTGAGCGCATAGCCAGAGTAACCCTTGAGTAACCCTTGAGTGTCACTGGGTGTGGCCCTCAACATTTTTCAAAAAATTCAAAAAAGAAAAAAATTGGGAATGATAATGTTCTAGTCTTTGGCAAAAAGACTAGAATTTGGGGAAGTAACTGACTTTTTCAACCTCATGCTCAAAAGTGCTTCCAGGAGGAGATAGGTTATTTTTGGCACTTGGCTGGGCATTGGATGGGCATCTAGGACTTGAATTGTTCTTACTCTGTCACTGAACACAGACAGGTTACTTGGTCTCTTCAGAACCCAGCCTCCTCATTTCTAGTATGGAGCAGGACATTTCCAAATTGCTTAAAGGATCTTTCTAGCATTAAATGGAAGAACCAGGGTTCAGAGAGATAGTACAAGAGAAAAGGCACTTGTTATGCATGCTGCTGACCTCCATTCAAATCCTACTACCATGTATAGTTACTTGAGCACTACCAGGGGTCACTCCTTAGCAAAGAGGCAGAAATCACTCCTAGGTGCACTGGGTGCAGCCCCCCAATGAAAATGGTAAGATTCTATATTTATGCTTCCAGGGATATTTAGCACAGCTGGACTCTCTAGCAAGATATGGAAACTCTTCTAATAAAAGAGTAGCTATGTTTGAGTGCAGACTATGGACTGTGGTAGGTAGGAATCAAACCCATAAAAAGGTACTAGAAGTTCAATGGCAATACAGCTTATAGGATTTCTGAATGAGGGTATAGGGCACACAAGAAATCTCTTGGAAAAGATGATTCTGCCAGTGCTTAAAGGATGGCCAGAGGTTTCCTGCAAATGATGTGGGTTGGGATAGTACAAAACTCCATCCAATGGTTTGCTAATATTATTTGAAAAGTTTGTTCCATAGAATTTCTTTTTTATTGCCACCAATCTCATTCTGAGCATGGGCTTTTTATTGAAAAAATAATGCAGTTATTCATCTCCTCTGTCCAAGTTTTCATGATTTTCTTTCAGCACATTCTGAATTGCTTATAAATACTTGTGAATGTCAGAGGTAGAGCTTAAGTGCTGCAGGTTTATAAACAGTAGTAAGGTTCAATTTTCTTTCTGCAGAAAAACTCAGAATGTTCCACACTGGTGGAAAAGTAAAAACCTAAAGAATTCAAATAGGGGCCCAGAGAGATAGCACAGCGACGTTTGCCTTGCAAGCAGCCGATCCAGGACCAAAGGTGGTTGGTTCGAATCCCAGTGTCCCATATGGTCCCCCGTGCCTACCAGGAGCTATTTCTGAGCAGACAGCCAGGAGTAACCACTGAGCACCGCCGGGTGTGGCCCAAAAACCCAAAAAAAAAAAAAAAAAAAAGAATTCAAATAGATTAATTAGTGAAAAGACAACTGGGCAAGGCACTGATTCTTGACCAAATATTGAAATGACTAAAATGGGTTGATTTTTTTTTTATTTTGGTTTTATTCTATTTATGTGTTCCACTACCAACTCGAGAGAAAATTCTACATTGTTTATGGTTATTACCACCATATTAATTATGGTCTCATCTGATTGATAGGACTTGGGAATATCCTTTGTAATAATTTTAGTGTGTCATTAAACATGTCTTGGGATTAGCAGCTGTCAACGGTTAGACCTTGAAACAGATTTGGTTACAGGAGTGGAAGTTGATCCAGGTCTTTTTTTTAAATTAATTTACTTTATTTAAAGAGCATGTATCATGGTTGACATAGTCGAGCATAATACATTTGTTTCCAGGTAAGTGGGAGCAAATTTATTAAAAAAGTAAAGTAGAAGAAGAGAATAAAGTATAGCAAGCAGAAAATTTGTGTAAATTATAGTAACTTGCAATTAGGTCATTAAGTCATTGTCATAGGTTTAATAAACTCTTGTTGCTAGTTGACCAGTCTGTTACTTCATTTGTTTCTGAACATTAGGTGGCTTCAGATACACATTGGTATCTAAATCTGTGTGCTTCTATGGGAATGAGAGCATTTAACAAAAGTGGAGTTGTCTAGGAATTCCAAGCACTATTTTAAGCACTACTTCTAGTACTATGGCTTTTATGAGGTGGAGGTCCAGAAGCACAAGAAGACAGAGGGAAAAGTGCCCACACTCCAATAAAAGTTCTGGTGATATTAGGGGCCAGAGTGATAATGCAGCAGTAGGGCTTTTGCCTTGCATGCAGCTGATCCAGGATGGTCTGATCTCCAGCGTCCCATATGGTCCCCCAAGCCAGGAGCAATTTCTGAGTGCATAGCCAGAGTAACCTCTGAGTGTCACCGTGTGTGCCTCTCCCCCCCAAAAAAAGAAGTTCTGGTGATATCAGCCTACATACCAGTATACCTGTATTTTGGCCAGAGTAGTATCTCTGCAGAGAGCCATAGAGGAGTAGTGAAGCAGAACCATTGGCAAAGCAGAGATTGTTGAGCCAGATTTTCAGTGCCATTATCACCTGTAAGAGACAAACAGGAGAATGAGGAAATGAAAGAAAGATCTTTATCCATAGGGAATATACCTTTATAAAATAAGCTATGTCTCTAAATATAGTATAGGCTTATATCTAAATATTGAACAACTATTATTATTTTGTGTTGTGTGTGTAGGGGGAGGTTTGGGGGCCACATATGGCAGTGCTTAGAGGCTATTCCTACTTTGTGTTTGAAAGTCACTCCTGATAGTGTTTGAGAAATATGCAATGTCGGGGCCGGAGAGATAGCATGGAGGTAAGGCGTTTGCCTTTCATGCAGAAGGTCATCAGTTCGAATCCCGGCGTCCCATATGGTCCCCCGTGCCTGCCAGGAGCAATTTCTGAGCACAGAGCCAGGAATAACCCCTGAGCACTGCAGGGTGTGACCCAAAAACCACAAAAAAAAAAAAAAAAAAAAAAAAAAAAGAAAAGAGAAATATGCAATGTCGAGGTTTGAACCTGGACCTTTTACCTGTAAAATACATATTCCAGCCGATTGAGCCATTTCTTTGGCCCCCTAATTTTGGAGGTGGGGTGGGAAAGGACCACATCTCATGGTGCTCATTGATTACTCTTAGTGGAACTTGGAGATCATATGGGGTGCCAGGGATTGAACCTGGGTTGAAACTGGGCAAGTGCCCTACCTACTGTACTCTCTGGTCCACCTATTTTTCTTTTTAATATGAAGTGGCTGCAGAAAGTTAAAAGTGTCTTCCCTTGGAGTAAAAATGAACAATATTATGAAATATTTTGGTTCCTTGAATTTGATTATCATTGTGGGGTGGGGGGGACACGATGCCACAACTGGCAGAGCTCCTGGGTTATTCTTGGCTCCATGCTCAGGGATCCTGATGGTGCTCAGTGTGTAGTGCCGGAGATCAAACCTGAATGCAGAGCAAGCCCCCATAGCCCATTATTCTCTCTCCAGCTCTGAATTTGATTATTTGAGAACATTCATTAAAGGCTGGGGAGATGACTCAAAAGCTAACACTTATGCATTGCATGCAGGATACCCAGGTTCTATCCCCACAGTCTCCCTGAACACTTTATGGAGCAAACAAACCCTAAGCACAGCCCAAAAACCAAAAAAAAAAAAAAAAAAAAAAGCCTTGGACTATACGTGAAAAAAGATTCCAGGCATCTGAGGAGAGAGTTTCCCATCATGTTCATCTTTATTGATCTTGCAAGATTAATGCTCAACAGGAAATTCCCACAGGGCCTTTGCCACCTGGAGTCTTCTCTGTGGCCTTTCCAGGTTTCAGGAAAGCAGTTCGGGAAAGCTTTTTATAAGAAAAGCAAAGTCTGGGAATTCACAGCCCCCGCTGCCTATGTTTGGCTTTCTCAGACTTCTAAGCTCTCAAGAAGTCATAAATCTTTGAACGTCTTTATTGCTACCATCTTATTAAATTTGAATGCAGGGGCTGGAGAACTAGCCTGTACAAGTGGGTAAGGTATTTGCCCCACATGCAGCTGGCATGGGTACGACCCCAGCACTGCCTAGGGTTCCCTGGGCCCCACCAGTAGTGATCCCTGAGCACAGAGGCAGGAGTAAACTGTGGCTTTGAAACCAAAGCAAGCAAACAAACAGACAAAATTCCAACTGCATCTCTTTCTCTCCAGGAATCCTCACCAGGAACAAAGAGATCCCATTTCTGCAAGCAAGCAGCACCTGTGCTCAGGCTATAATTCCAAGATGGAGCCTATAACATTCACGGCCCGGAGACATGCATTCCCCACCGAGCCTTCGGTGGACTTTGGCCTCCAGCTGGTGGGCTCACTGCCCGTGCACCCCCTCACCACCATGCCCATGCTGCCCTGGGTGGTGGCCGAGGTACGAAGACTTAGTGCCTCCATGAAAGAGCCCTCCACCAAGCAAGTCCGGCTGAGTGTTGCCCCCTCTGGCCTCAAGTGTGAATCAGAGCCTGGGAAAAGTCAGCAATGGGACCCACTCATCTGTTCTAGCATCTTCGAGTGCAAACCACAGCATGTTCACAAATTGATTCACAACAGTCACGACCCCAGTTACTTCGCTTGTCTGATTAAGGACAATGCGGCCAGCCGGCAGAGTATCTGCTACGTGTTCAAAGCCGATGATCAAACCAAAGTAAGTGGAGGTATGGGGGATCCTCAAGATGAAGGGGTGGCCTGGATCATTATATTTTTTGGAGGAGGAGGTACAGGCTTTTATTGGGAGTGGTTTGGAATGATTAAGAGATGAATTGTAGCGATGCTTCTATTATTTATCTGGCTTTAGATTTGGGATAGTTGACAGTTCTGAAGAACATTTGCTAATAGGAATTAGCCAATTAGATAACAAACATCATCTGAGACCGTAAGTTTCTGAACTGAAACAATCAACAGAAAAATCTGTCTAAACTCAAAATTAAGCTTTGAATTGTTGGAGTCAGTCCCTTGAAGAGGGAAGTTCTGCTTCTCAAACAGAAGCAAGCACCTGAGTTTTCTGGTGATGGTGTGAAAAGGAAAACAAGAGATGTGAGGTGTACGCCAAGACTGGTGTTGACTGCCAGGGCTACAAGTGGTGATCAGGTTAAGAGTTCTGTGGGGAGGGGAAACTTATGAGGCTAGTGCATATACATGCAAGGCATGAACCCCAATCCCTGTGCTATCTCTTGGCTCCTGGAACTGTATTTCTGAAGGTGCCCATGGGAGACTGTGAAGGCTACTGCCTTGTGGATAGCACTGGGGTAACAATTACTATATGGAGGCAGCCTGCTGTTGAGTAGGGGCTCACAGAGGTCTGATGGTGGTGCTTTCGTTTAGTTGCAGTGCTTTCTGAACTGGTGTGTGGTGGGGAGGGGAGGGGAATGGGAATCCTACACTAGGCTGTGGTGTTCACATCCTTGGCAATGGTTTCCACCAGGGATCTGGTTCTTTTGGTCATGGCGCTTGCACATATGTTCACCAATGTCTCCATTTCTGGCTGTGGTGCTCACACATCTCTTTAGTTATGGTGTTCCGCTAGTGTTCTTGGCCCTTGTGTCTTGGGGCTAACGCACACACATGCACACACACACACACACACACACACACACACACACACACACGCACACACACCCTCAATGTAATATGACTGGAAATCGCTTACAGCTAGAAGGATCTCAGAAAGTGGAGTCGTCAGAATCAATTTCAGGGAATGTAAGGGCACCAGGGACTGGACTCACAAACTTCAAGCTGGCAAGGCTGGTGCAAGGAACCCCTAAACTAGCCCTGATGCTGAGTCCAACCAAATCAAAAGGTTGATACATTACAAATTTTGTAATGATTCCGTTTCACGTAAAATCTTTTATTGTTTTATTTTATGATGAGGCTGAAAAAAATATAAGAACCGTGGTAAAAAGTATCATTAGTTTCACTATTTTGCTGTTTCTTTGTGCTTGATTGAAGTGATTTTTGCAGTCCTGTGCAGAATGCATGTAAAGTCACTTGCCCATTTGAGGTGGGTTAGTTTAAGTCAGGGCTTTGCAATTTTTACCTCATTTGTACTTCTAAAAACTAGTACTTATAAAACTAGGCAGCTATGGTATAATATATATTACAATCTTACTTAATACCTTAACAGAACACATAATATTTCCATTTTTAACCCTATCTCTATGAGGTATAGTTATAACTAGCTCTATCTGTTTATGTCAGACAGATCTTAAATCACTTATTGCTTATACTTCTGTAAGCCATATAGCCTTAATAATCATAGCCATCCTTATTCAAACACCCTGAAGCTTCATAGGTCAACAGCCCTAATAATCGCACATGGACTAACTTCATCAATATTATTCTGCCTAGTTAATGCAAACTTCTTTTAGAATGCAGCATGACTGGGTACTGCCAGAAACATTTCTGGTTCATAATGCTTGTGATTTTATTTTATTGGTTTTAGGGACATACCTGGTGATGGTCAGGGGTGTTTTTTTTTTGTTTTGTTTTGTTTCGTTTTTGGTATTTTGAGTCTCCCCTTTATTTTTTTAATATAACAATGATTATAGATAGGACATTGAAACTATATATAGCTGCTTGTTAAACAAAATATGCTTAGCAAGAAACAATTATACATAAGAGCAAGAAGAAATATTTTTAGTATTGAAATTCTATACGGTGCAGTCAGGAGGCATTTGGTCATTCAGCTTCGGGCCTTGACATCATCTGTCCAAAGGCAGGTAGTCTCCAGTAGTTAGTTGTCAACAGGAGTTTCTGGTGTCTTTTGGTTGAGTCAGCTGGATCTGTAGAGTCCTTTTTCTGTCCGTCCAGGTGGGGACTCTGTTCAGGCAACTAGGTGGTTGTAGTGTTAAATAAATAACGATGGGGCTGGATGGCGATGGATGGAGGCCTTTGTGCTTAGGCCCCAGCCACGTGGCTTCATCCCCCATCCAGCCGGCGAGTTCCAGGCCCAGGTGAAACGCGAAATCACTCACTCACACGCAGGCTTCAGGAAGAATCATCTTTATTCAGGCCCTAGCCACCACATGTGTGTGGCCTACTCATAACCTTTCAAGCATACAGCCATTCTAGGCTTGCCCTGTGTCTTATCCTCTTTCAGCCATCTCCCTCAGAGAGCCCAGCAGGGCCAAAAGGCAAAAGCCCCCTAATCCCTTGGCTTCCGGGTTTATCTACCTATTCCAAGACCCCTCCCAGGAATGGGCTGGGCTTTGCAGGTAAGGTCACACCTATTATCCGGTTCCCAAGACCCCTCCCAGAAATGGGTGGGTTTCAGATAAGTACCCTACAGTGGTTCCTGCATTTTCTTTCTTGTCTCCAAGTGATGCAAATGACTAGTTTGATTCTGCAGTTTTAATTTTTCTTCTCTCCATGGTCCCCAAGCATGTTGGGCACCATTTACTCTAGGCGGCTTCTGTCCTACAGCATCAGTTGGATTATTGAAAATCCACTTCAGGGAGAGTGGGTTGCATGGGCGTCGAAATATGAAATGTGAAATAATGAAACCACACACTGAGTATGTGGAGTCAACACATATTCTGGCAGGAGTACGACTTTCTTGACACTCTTAGAAGAATTTAAGGAGACATAAGAAAAGATCAATAGATGAATGTGGCAGGTCATTGTAGTCCTCGTTTTAGTCAGGGCTATTTCTAGGCTTTGCACTCAAGAATCAGTCCTGGTGGTGCTCAGAGGACCATATAGGATGCTGGGGATTGAACCAGGTTGGCCATGTGCAAGGCAAGCATCCTTCCGGCTGTACTCTCTGGCTCCAAACTTTTTCAGTGGATCCCATGTAATTAACCTTTATTGCCATCTCAGAAAGCACACAGGCTGGTGAATCGCGATTCCCCATAGAGGAATATCAGCAGTGCTAAATACTAGTATTCTAATACTTTGCTTGCATGACTGACTACCACAGGCCCTGAGTTTAGACACCAGTGACAAGTCATGGGGCTAATGTTAAGAAATAGAAACAATTCTGTTAGTATTTTCTCCCCAGTTTCCACTGGACTCTCTTTCTACACTGAGGATGCAGGAGCCTCACTTGGAAATGCCCTTTCTTGGTGACTAAGTAGCTTTGTGAAAATTTGCTTTTATTTGTTCACTTGTTGCTTAGTTTACTGCTAGTTGTGAAGTCTGCTCCAGGTAGTGGCAGAGGGTATCAGTAGAGGCAGAATAAAGGCAGAAACATTGAGAGGCAAATGCTAAGTGGTCTGAGTCTGGAGTACAAGGATTTCCAGAGAATAGTGTGTGGGAAGGATTTTTGGAACAAAGGCTACTTTGGAGTTTACAACCTATAAAATTGCATTTCTGTTTCTTATAAAGAATTTTGTGTTAGTGTCCTTATACCTCAAAAAAACAAGTGGACTGGAACGATATACTTGAGTAGCACATGGCTGACCCAGGTTTGATCCATGGCACCCTGAGACCACCAGGAAGGAAACTTGAGCACCAGGTCTGGAAGAACCTCTGAACACAATGGGTGTGGCCCCCCCAATGAAACCAAAAGATAGCTTCTCCATTTAGAGTGACCAAACTCTTGAATTCCTGTCCTATCTCTGCTTCCTGTTAACTGGATGGCCTCAGGCACACCAAAAGAAATCATCTGCAATTTGGGGGTAATTACAGCCTACCTTCTAGACCCTAGCTAGGCTAAAGGAATTAGAAAGGTATCTGAAACTTAATAAGCATAAATGACTATAACCAACTTTCACAGAAGAAAGTTTTGCTGGAGCCTGCTGAGGCCTGCTAAGGCTGAGGAGATAGTTCAAAGGACTCATGCCTAGAATGCAGAAGCCTTAAGTTCCATTCCCTGCATCTCAGTCACCCAAGCACCTCTAAGGTCACCCTAGTGGCCCCTAGGACTGCCAAGCCTGAGCAGCACTGGGCCAAGTATGGCTAAGTGAGGCCCCAGCATTCCTGATCATTGCTTGGGAAATCCCCTCCCCACCAAAAAAAAAAAGTTGTACTGGTGATTTGGCAAAATACAACACAACAACCTTTTTCTATTTGTTTTCTTTTCGATTTTTGGATCACACCTGGCAGTGCTCAAAGCTTATTCCTAGTTTTCTACTGAGGTATCAGTCCTCCTGGGCTTGTGGTACCATGTGTGATACTGGGGATTGAACCCAGGTCAAATGCCCTACATTTTTTTTTGTACAGTTGTACATTGTACAGTTGTACAATCACTCTGGTCTCTCAAAATAACTTTTGATTGTATGCAAAGTTCAGTGAGCTATGTTGTAGACTCTGAGTTTTCTGGTGCTCAGTGTAAGTAGAAATGGACAGGAGGCCATTGAGAGATTTAGGCAGGCTCTACTGCAAACCTGTACACAGGCAAATAGCAAAGAACAGCATGTCTGGATCTCCAAATGGATCCTGATTAGGGGCTTTAAGCGTGTGTGCATGGAATTAAGTAGCATTCATCCAATCTAGTCATTCCCTTGTTGTCGGAAAATGCTGTACTGGCTCCAGGAACGGATTGTGACCTGAAGATCTATACATCCCTAATTGAGATGTGCTTCATATGGATCTAACCCAAGTCTGCTCACAGAATAGGACTGGCCTGACTCTACTGCTGAGAAGATGGTGTTGAGAGAATGTCAGTGTCTTTGGTGACACTGGCTTTCCTTTTCTGTGATTTTTGGCAACTAAGCTGCATATCTTGAAGGTGACATATATCTGAGATGGGACCCTGTGGACTCCCTTCATGCTAATTTTAAGACTACTTAGCTATTTGTAGACTTGGGAGCAATAGATGTTTCCTTTTGACATTTCCAGTAAAGAACCAGTGTATTCTTGCTTGAACCCTGTGTAGACATGGTCTTTCTCAGTAACTGTTTCGGAATTCTCTGACTTGTCCTCTGGATTTGGCTACCTTTCGTAGGAAACAAAAATATGGCCTTATATGGCCTCCAGTGGTCTTTCTGAATTAGTAGGACTAATTATTAGGACATCAGATCCTTGCAGTGAAAATCACAAACAAAGAGTTGTTTGGACTGAGTTTTATGACTTAAATAAAAATAAAAAATGTTTGGGGGGGCCGGGCGGTGGCGCTAGAGGTAAGGTGCCTGCCTTGCCTGCGCTAGCCTTGGATGGACCGCGGTTCGATCCCCCGGTGTCCCATATGGTCCCCCTCGCCAGGAGCGACTTCTGAGCGCATAGCCAGGAGTAACCCCTGAGCGTCACTGGGTGTGGCCCAAAAACCAAAAAAAAAAAAAAAAAGTTTGGGGAATGCCATTTTTGATTGTGGCCTTGTGTGTTTTTTATTCATTACTAATTTGTCTTAATAATCCCCCCATCTGCTTGGAATTTCAAGATAGTAACTTAAAATATGCACCAAGATTTTCAGTCGATCCTGGCTTCTGTGGGTTCTCTGATTGACTTCATATTTGCCAACTTTACTTCCTTTGCTAGACTAAAGATGAAAATGAGCTTGATTATCTTGATTATCTTGTTCCAGACTCTGGGGCTCTAGTCTTATTTCTTAAATCATCTGATCCATTGGTTTTTCAGCATTTGGCCTTCATCACTTCTCAATTTCAGACATTAGTCTCTATTTGCTGTTCTAGGAATGATTAAAAGGAGGCTTTGTTGTAGATGTTATGGAGGATTCGGAGTTTTAATCTTTAATCGCTGTTTGACACTATATTGGAAAGAGGGCATTTTGGGTTTGTCTCATGGCCCTGTGTGCTGTGGCACAGAACAGTCCAGGTCAGCCCCTCAGTTCTGACTGGCTATCATGCTGGGTGCATGCGGTTACTGCGTGCAAGGATGGGCAGGGATTCTTTTCATCTATAAAAAGACTGGCCCAGACTGGGGATGAACTCCGAAGTATTTGTGGGAAGGTTGGGGTTCGTGACACAGGATGAATTGCAGCATTTATTTTTGACTTTGGAAAATGAGTCTGAGGGTTTTGGAAGCATCTCACAATGCTCAGATAATTTAGCAAAAAACAAACAAACAAAACAAAACAAAAAAAATTTTCAAAAAAAATTACCTAACACTACATATTGCACTGAAGGTTTTGAACTTGGCTATTTGTTTTTAAAAATATAGGTCTGAAAAAAATATATATAGGTCTGTCCCTAATCAGAGACCTTACAAGTATCTCGAACTTGAAGTTTCCTTGTAACATAAAAGGATTTATTTCTAACCTAGGCCTTCCCCAGTTGAGCTTGGAGCGGTGCCTGGCTTTTGAGTGCTTTCTGTATGGTTGGTCTGAAGTCAGGACTGGAAGTGTCCAAACATAGGCACTATCAAAGACCCAGTCTGAAAACAAGTTAAAGTAAAGTAACAACCTTTTTCTGTGTTAACTGAAAATCTATCAAGAGGATAAGACTTTGGATTGACTGGGTTAAATAGAATCAATGCTAAAATTGATTTCTTCTTTTACCTTTCATGATCTTGAATGTGCCGATGAAAAACTGTCAATTCCATCCGTAGCTCACATCCTCTTCCTAGGAGTCAGCACTGGACCTGAGGAGCCTCCTAGGAAGCATTTCTGGAAATAAACTGAGCATTCGTCCACAGTGTTGTCTTGTGATCAATGCTAGCTAGCATTTTGCTCAGAGCTTCTCAGAGAAGATAAAAACATCCTAAATAACTACCAGTGGGACTAGCTCAAAGGCTTAGTGCTCATGCTTTGTGTGCTGAAGGCTTGGGTTTGATCCCTGGTACCACATGGTCTCCCCACATCAAAAAACAAAAATAACAAGAAAAGTAAGGGGTGGGGAGTGATAAGGGAGCATAAAACAAGGGATTTATGTACTCCAATATATCCGAAACTTTTAACCACAAATCTCTTTCCATTGCTATATGCAGCTAGAAGTTTTTTTAAGGTTGCAGTTGTGCTCAGAGCACAACTGAGCACAAATCACCCTGAGTACCACTGGATGTGACCCTCAAACTAAATCACACACATGAAGCAGAGAAATATATAGACTCCCTAGAACTCCTGGAGAGCTTGGGATAGATGACTTGAAAGAAAGTCCCAGATGACTTTTTTTGTAAATTGTATTTTGGATCTGTTTTCAGGCATTACTTCTGAAGGGCTCAAGGAACCATATAGGGTGACAGAGATCAAACCATTGTTAGATTGTGCAAGGCAAGTTTCATACCCACTGTACTACCTCTTCAGCCCAAGTCTCTGAGTATTTTGAAGCTGAGTCCCTAGCAGTGGATGTTGCTTGAACCTTCTACTCCTGTGCTACTTCCATGGGGCTAAATTTCAGATCAGAGATTAAATTCAGAGATTAAATCCAGAGATTAGATTTTGATTTTGAGGGTGTGCCTTATTGAGAGCTTAAAAAAAAAAACAAAAACAAAAACCAGAAACTCAGTGCATGTAAAAGGGGATAAATGTCATGCCCATGTGATGGCCATTCTCAATACTTGATTTATGATTTTTGGACTTCTAAATTTTCTCCTTGCATTTCTTCTGCCATGATATGAATTTTTTCAGGATTACTCATAATAAAGGACTACCTCTGAATGATACAATAAAAAAGAGGAAAAATAAAGTTGGTTTTATCTGGGAAAGCTGTAGATAGCATTTATGCTTTATGAAGAAAATGGAATTATACTAAAGAAGATTTTTAGGGTCAGAGAGACAGTACAGAAGGCACTACATGCTGATCTGATGAGTGGATATCCCAGGTTCAACTATTCAGCACTAATCTGGTCACCTGAACATAGTTGAGGTCACTCTTGAGCTTAGAACCAGGAATAACTCCTATGTGTCCCTGGATGTAGCCCAAAAACAAACCAAAAGAAAGTTGAAGTTGGGAACAGGTGTTGTGGAGCAGCTGATTTAGAGATTCAAAAACCAGAGAAATTTGCACAGAATCTCAGACCCAAATCATGCAGCCCTAATTGTAGTTTCTCCCATTTTTTAAAAAAAGGGTTCCCAAATACACAGAAACAGATAAGCTATTTGCACAAGCATAGTGAATATACAAAGGCAGATAAGCCATTCATATAAGCATTGCAGTTTAGTCAGTTTTTGGGAAAGGGCCTGTCACTGGTTATTAGAGTTACTTTTGGAGTCTGCTTAAAGTAAAAACTGGGGATGTTAGGTCCAGCCCTGGTGCTAAACTATTACATTCCCCACTAATTTTAATATAAAGGTCAAATCACTGACTCCTGTGGGTCCTAAATGAACTCACCAAGGGACCTGTATTGAGTCAGGACCATCCTCAGTTTGATGGAGTCCACCTGCCTTTGTTTTGTTGTTGTTTGTTTGTTTGTTTTGGGGCCACACCCAACAGCACTCAGGGGTTACTCCTGGCTCTGTGCTCAGAAATCGCTCCTGGCAAGATATGGAATACCATATGGGATGCCTGGAATCGGTCCTGGGTTGGCCTTGTGCAAGGTGAGTGCCCTACCGCTGTGCTATTACTTCAGCTTATGTATGTTTTCTTTTCTTTTCTTTTCTTTTCTTTTTTGGTTTTGGGTCACACCTGGTGAGGCTCACGGGTTACTCCAAGCTATGCGCTCAGAAATCACTCCTGACTTGGGGGACCTTATGAGACACCGGGGGTCAAACCACGGTCTGTCCTGGATCAGCCGCGTGCAAGACAAATGCTTCACTATCGCTCCAGCCCCTGTATGTTTTCTTTTTAGCAGACAGTTGATCACACAAGTTGATCTCACACACCACACTACTAACACCAATAAGTGAAATTGTCCAAATTATGAGAACGATGAAGGGTCCATCCACCAGGAGAATGGTCAGCAAAGGAGACCAGTCAAACATCCTTTAAAACCACCCTTCAGGATTCTTCTTTGCATGTTTTCTCCTCTCTAAGTCTTTTCTAACTAGGGCTAATGACGGAGTAACTTCTTCAAATTCTACCTATTGGTTTCATTATACCGAAAGAACTTTTATTACATCCCAAGAACTCATTGTCAAAGGGCTCCTCTAACAGCCTGCCTGCTTGCCTGCTTCACAGAAGAAAAGGAGAAAAATAAGGAGAAAGCGAAGAAGACTATTCAAGTTATTTTGTTGTTGTTGTTCCTTTTATTTTGTTTTTGAGTCGTCTCTAGTGGTGCTCAGGGGTCACTTGTGACTGCACTCAGGAATCACTCCTAGTGGTGTTTGGGGAATCCCAGATGGCTGCATGTGAGATAAGAATCTTTCCTGCTGTACTATCTCTCTGGACCCACTGTTTTTGTCTTGTTTTATTTTGTTTTGGGGCCACATCCGGTGGCTCTTTGCTCAGAAATTGCTTCTGGCTGGCACAGAGGGACCACATGGGATGCTGGAATTTGAACCACTGTTGGTCCTGGGTCGACCGCTTGCAAGGCAAACACCCTACCAAAACCCTCGGGAATCACTGTTTTTGAGCTGATGTCCTCACAGAAAATTTGGGAATTTGCTCTCACTGTCTGGTCGTGTTATTTTTGCTCAATATCCAAACACAGATGTACAAAGGAAGGAAGGAAAGGAAGGGAGGGAGGAAGGAAGGGAGGAAGGGAGGGAGGGAGGAAGGGAGGAAGGAAGGAAGGAAGGAAGGAAGGAAGGAAGGAAGGAAGGAAGGAAGGAAGGAAGGAAGGAAGGAAGGAAGGAAGAAGGAGGAGGAAGAAGGAAGGAGGGAGGGACAGAGGAAGAAGGAAGGAAGGAAGGAAGGAAGGAAGGAAGGAAGGAAGGAAGGAAGGAAGGAAGGAAGGAAGGAAGGGAGGGAGGGAGGGAGGGAGGGAGGGAGGGAGGAAGGAAGGGAGGAAGAAGGGAGGGAGGGAGGGAAGAAAGGAGGGAGGAAGGGGAAATAAATACTCTGGGGGCCAGAGAGATAGCATGGAGATAAGGCTTTTGCCTTGCATGCAGAAGGTCAGTGGTTTGATTCCTGGCATCCCATATGGTTCCCTGAGCCTGCCAGGGGAGATTTCTGAGCTTAGAGCCAAGTATAACCCCTGAGTGCTGTCAGATGTAACCAAAAAAAAAAAAAAATGAAAAAAGAAAAAAGAAAATAAATATTCTGAAGAGGTTTAAGTTTTTTTAAATTTTAAGGATTTTAATTTTTTTAATTTTAAGGTTAAGGTGTTGTGTGTGTGTGTGTGTGTGTGTGTGTGTGTGTGTGTGTGTGTGTGTGGTTTTTGGGTCACACCCGGCAGTGCTCAGGGGTTATTACTGGCTCCAGGCTCAGAAATTGCTCCTGGCAGGCACGGGGAACCATATGGGGTGCCTGGATTCGAACCGATGACCTCCTGCATGAAGGGCAAACGCCTTACCTCCATGCTATCTCTCCGGCCCCCAAGGTTAAGTTTTTTTAATTTCATTTGTAACTGCACATCTAGCTCTGGAAGAAGGAAAGCAACAAGTTCTCTTAGAAAAAGATTTCTGATGAGATTACTCGTTCAAAATTGTAAGAGTGGGGCCAGAGAGACAGTACAGTGGTGGGAAGGGCACTTACCTTGCATACTGCCAATCTCACCACCCCATATTGTCCCCTGAGCACTTCCAGGCATGATCCCTGAGTGCCAACTGAGGAGTAAGCCCTGAGCACAGCCGGGTATGGACCCCTAAAAACAAAATCAAACCAGAATGCACATGTATATTTCTCAAAATATATACTTGCAAGTCCATTCAGAAACTGCTGCATCATCTGTTTTATCACAAACACATGGTTTTTTCCTTCTCTTGACTCGTACTAAGTGACTGTGCTAAGTGACTACATTAAATGATCTAATCGGACTGTTAGAAATTAATTTATTTTTATCTCAAGCAGAATGTTCTGATTTTGCTTCATTGCAGCTGCTGAGGACTGTTTTAGTTCATTAGAGATGAACTCAACTTTGTTCAAGGCTGCTGCAAGTCAGTGATGTTGACACCCAACACTAGCCCCTTGGAGTACAGGAAGCATGAGGGCATGTGGGAGCTGAGCAAAGCCACTGCCTGATGCTTCAGTGGCAAGAGATATGAGGGTTCGGTTCTGAGGGAATGCTAGGTGAGCTGACTTCAAGACCTAGAAGTTATGTGAGCTGCAGCTTTACTGGAGTTGAGAAGCAGAGCAGAGAGCATCAAAAGAGAGGTGAAAGTGACGTAGAAAAGGAGCTTGTTGTCACCTGAGAGATGGACTGAGAGGAAACGTAGAAGGATTAAGGGCCAACTGCAGAATACTTGAGCACTGAAGGGGTTGAAGGGTGGGTAATATGAGGGATGCAGCTTCAAAAAGTGGTCAGGGCTAAAGGATTTTTTTTTTTTGGTTTTTTGGGCCACACCCGTTCGATGCTCAGGGGTTACTCCTGGCTAAGCGCTCAGAAATCGCCCCTGGCTTGGGGGGACCATATGGGATGCCAGGGGATCGAACCGAGGTCCTGATTCTTGGCTAGCGCTTGCAAAGCAGACACCTTACCTCTAGCGCCACCTCGCCGGCCCCCTGGGGGCTAAAGGATTTTAAAGGAGTATCTGTGAGGCAAGATCGGAGAGTGGCCAGCAGGCTGTAGGCGAGGGGGCTGCAGGGACTGGTGGGTACTTGATGTGGCAGGAAAGGGGAGTCAGAATCAGGAGCAGTATAGGGAGCATTTTTTTTTTTTTTTTTTTTTTTTGGCGTTTGGGTCACATTCAGCAGTGCTCAGGGGTTACTCCTGGCTCTATGCTCAGAAATTGCTCCTGGCAGGCTCAGGGGACTATATGGGATAGCGGGATTCTAACTAGTGACCTTCTGCATGCAAGGCAAACACCTTACCTCCATACTATCTCTCTGGCCCCCCATTGTTCATTTTTTTGTTTCTATTTTTTGTCACAGAGATTGTCTGTCCTCAGGGATCACTCCCGATAGTGCTCAGGGGACCTACACAGTGCTAATGAATGAACTTGGATCAGCTGCATGCAAGGCAAATGCCTAATCCCCTGTTTTATCTCTCAAGCCCTGGCATGGTTTACCCTGTGTGTTCTGCAGATGGCGGGGTGTCTGCCCTATGTTTCATATTTGGTATCTTTGCTTCATGTGCACTGCCGGGTCTTAGTTTTGCCCAGTCAGTGGCCAGTTTGGTCAGTCTCTCAGATCATGTATAGCTGCATTTTGGGGGGCAGGAAATCATGCCTGGCAGTGCTCAGGGGTTACTCCTGGCTCTGCGCTCAGAAATCACCCTTGGCAGGCACAGGGGACCATATGGGATGCTGGGATTTGAACCACTGTCTTTCTACATGGAAGGCAAACGCCCTACCTCTATGCTATCTCTTCGGCCCGTATAGCTGCATTCTTGTTTGAACACAGTCCTGACTCTTGAGGAAGGGAGCAAAGAAATAAGCCAAGAGGAAAACACACCCACATGTGCATACACACACATACACACACACACAGACACACACACACACATTTCTTCGGATGATAAAAATGTCATGTAACCATGCAGACAGATTGGGGGTAAAAAGGAGGTACAGAGCCAGGAAAACCACCCCATATTCATGCTCTTTAGAGATTGCTGTTTTAATTAATTTATTTTAAAGATATTTTTTAATCAGATGTATTTTATTTTTTCATGAAAGGTCGTTCCTGGCAGTGCTTGGCTCATTCGTACTTGCAATGTAAAGTATGCACTCAGCCTGCCGGGCTCACTCCCCGGTCACATCATTATTTTTAGGGAAAGTTTACAAGAAGAGTATTTATAAGATGCTTTGCTATTCTATATTTGGGAAGATCAAAGTAGGTTGGTATCCAAAAGTAGGTTGGTATCCATTTACTCAGTGAAAACAAAAGGGAAAAACTGCTGATCCTCAAAGACCCTCCACACACACACATCCCTCTAGCATATTTGAATGACTCAATCCAGTTAACTCAGACTTATTTTTTTGTTTAAAGGACATTTCATCCTACAGAATCTGCCAGATGGTACCCACAATGGTGCTCTCATTATCCATCATCATTAGACACAAATCTGTCTGCGTTCCCTTGAAACTAGTTGGAAGGACCGAGTGTGCTTTGGGAGAAAGGAACCACAGGCGACAATTATATTGCCACCCCTCTCCTGGGAAGGAGTGACATCTTGCAGTAAACACAGTTCTCTCCCGCATCTCTAATATTTGAGCAGAGTTGACATTAGGTAGTGACATTCTATAGGGCATGGTTCCCGTGTTTAGGAGAGATCCCTGATGATGCTTGGGAGACCATATGCCATGATAGGATCACAGCAGGGTCACTAGGGTAAAAGCAAGATATTACTTGTTGTAATATCTCTCTCACTCCAGGTTGGCTCCTTTTTTTTGTTTTTTTTTTTGGTTTTTTGGGCCACACCCGTTTGATGCTCAGGGGTTACTCCTGGCTAAGCGCTCAGAAATTGCCCCTGGCTTGGGGGGACCATATGGGACGCCAGGGGATCGAATCGCAGTCCTTCCTTGGCTAGCGCTTGCAAGGCAGACACCTTACCTCTAGTGCCACCCCACCGGCCCCAGGTTGGCTCATCTTTAAGGTTTCCCATTGTACTCCAGAACAGCCATAGATAGTCCCATGGCCCTTTCTTTATTCTAGTTCAGTTCCACTTTTTTGATATCTATCCCCAGGGTCTAAAAACTTTCTTTTGTTTGTTTGTTTTTGGGCCACACCCAGTGCCACTCAGGGATTACTCCTGGCTCTATACTTAAAAAAACTATTTTAAAAGGACATCTGCATTCCTATGTTCATTGTGGCTTTACTCACAATAGCCCAAATCTGAAAGCAACCCAAATGTCCATGACAGATGGCTGGATAAAGAAGCTATGGTTTATATGCACAATGGAAGACTACTCAGCTATAAGAAAAGATGAAATCATGTCATTTGCTGCTACATGAATAGATCTAGAAGTATCGTGCCCAGTGAAGTTAGGAAATGTACAGACATGGAATAATTTTCCTCATATATGGGATATAAAGAAACATAGTCTGGTAGGAACCAATGCCCAAAGGCAACAGAAACTGAGGAGTTATCTTCAGTAGGAAGCCCACCATAGTGAGTTATGATAGTGGGGTGGGGGCAGGACTGGGGCACTGGTGGCAGGAACTGCATACTCTGATGGAGGATGTGGTGCTGGAATGTTCCATGTAACCTTACTAAAAGCAGTTCTGTAAGCCACTTTGCTTAAAATGAAAAGGAAAAAAGGAAGGGTAAAGGAAGAAAAGGGAGGAAGAAAAGAAAGAAAAAATGAAACTAAGCAAAAGAGAAAAAGAAAAGGAGAGAGAGAGTTAAGTGGAGCTCATCCTTTCCTCTAACCTGCACACCACTGGCCCCACTATTTTTTTGTGGCACTGTTGTTCAGTGAACAGTCCTTCAATGCTTTGTGTGTGATACTGGTTTATGTTTTTTTGTTTTGTTTGTTGTTAATGCTTATCACACTTGTGGAATGGACTGTAGACTGTAGATATTCTAGATCAGGGGTGGCGAACAAGTTCGACACAAAGAGCCAAAATTTTAAACTGTGAGAGTCAGAGAGCCAGACCACGTAGTGTCCTGCCAAAACAGACAAACACTCACACAAAAGCATATAATTTCAACAATAATCTATTTAGCACATATTGCATTTTGCCATTTTGAGTGAGGGGCAAAATCCTGCAGTGATGGTGAGGGTGTGCTGCATCCTCCACACTAAGAACTAACGGCCAGATGTGACCCAACATGTGACACATGGATCCCCCGCTCGCTGGCCCGTGCAGTTGTTTCCGAGGGATGGGAGATGTGGAGATGGGAGGACGCAGCCTGGGGTATGGCGGGACTACGCACTCGCTTGGAGATCTCTCCTCAGAGGTCCCTCCTCAGAAGCAGCAGAACAAAATCCAAGCTTGGCAAAGAGCCACAGGATACAAAGTAATGAAAAGAGGCAAAGAGCCGCATTCAATTTGGTCGGGAGCCGCAAGCGGCCCAAGAGCCGCGTGTTTGCTACCCCTGTTCTAGATCGTTTTGGTCACCTGGTGGTACCCAGAGTTAACTTCTGGTTTTGATCTCAAGGATCACTCATGGTGGGTCTTGGGAAACCTTATGAGGTGCTTAACATCAGGCACAGGCAGACTGCATGCAAGGCAAGGCAGCCATACTATCTCTGCAGCCCCTGTAGATATTCCAAGTATTCCACACCTAAATGATGTGACCTCATTTTATGTTGAACTCTGAAGACAGAGTCATCAATCCACATTATCTATTGAGCTTTTGCCATCCAGGCCTATTCCTCCTGGGAGGCTACCAGGATCCTACATTGCTCTTGGCCACTGCCATCACCAACTCAGCCCTGTAAGCTTACATTTTCCTCCAAGCCCTCTAATGTCTCTGCTGAAATTACTTGTAATAGTTCTGTTTGCAGGGGTCTCAAACTCAATTTACCTGCGGGCCGCAGGAGGCAAAGTCGGAGTGATCCTTGAGTGCAAAGTCAGTAGTAAGCCTTGAACATTGGGGGGTGTGACCCAAACAACTAAAACAAAACAAAACAAAAAAAGATTCCTCTTGGGCAGGGCCACAAAATGTTGTACGGAGGGCCGCAAACGGTCCGCGGGCCGCGAGTTTGAGACCCCTGGATAGGTTCTCAAATTATAGCCATGTGAATATTAGTGGCAATTCAAACAAAGATCTCTTTCTTTCTTTCTTTCTTTTCTTTCTTTCTTTCTTTCTTTCTTTCTTTCTTTCTTTCTTTCTTTCTTTCTTTCTTTCTTTCTTTCTTTCTTTCTTTCTTTCTTTCTTTCTTTCTTTCTTTCTTTCTTTCTTTCTTTCTTTCTTTTCTCTCTCTCTCTCTCTCTCTTTTTTGGTTTTTGGGCCACATCTGGCGGTGCTCAGGGGTTACTCCTGGCTATCTGCTCAGAAATAGCTCCTGGCAGGCACGGGGGGGGGGGGGGGGCATATGGGATGCACGGATTCGAACCAACCACCTTAGCTCCTGGATCAGCTGCTTGCAAGGCAAACACCACTGTGCTATATCTCCGGCCCCAAAACAAAGATTTCTAATATAATCAGGCACTCATAACAACTATGTACTAACGTCTGCTCTTTAAGTTGTGCTCAGTAAGCCCTGAACACAGCCAGGTGTGGCCCCAAAAGGAATAAACAAAACTTAATGGTGGTTATATGTCAATCGTGATTGACAGTTGCTTCCTAGAATCATTTACGAGAGCATGGACTTGAGGAAAATACAGACATTCTTATTGCATTTGTTGCTTCAGGTTAGCCCTGTCCTGTTGTGGAAGTATTCACTGAATTTGTTTGTTTCTTTGTTTGTTTGGGGGCCATACCTGAAGGTATACAGGAGTTATTCTGGCTTTTGCATTCAGGAATAACTCCTGGTGGGCTTGGGGGATTATATGAGATGCTAAGGATCAAACCCAGGTCAGCTGCTCTGACACCCAGGATTCACTAAATTCTTATTTATTTATATATTTTTGGTTTTGGGGCCACACCTGGTGACATTCAGGGGTTACTCCTGGCTCTACACTCAGAAATGGCTCCTGGCAGGCTCGAGGGACCACAAAGGATGCTGGGATTCGAACCACCATCCTTCCGCATGCAAGGCAAACACCTTACCTCCATGCTAGCTCTCCAGCTCCTAGGTCAGCATTTTTATAATATAGTATTCCCTGTTTCTGGGATCAGAGTGGTCTGTTCGCTTTGTTTGCATACTGATGGGATTACCCTGGGAGCCTGTCTTTCTGATGGGATCTATTTGTGTGTAGAGTCAAGGTAAGTGCCCAGAGTAGAACCTTACTTTTCCTTACTTGGACTTCTGAAGGTTGAATCTGTTTCTGTTTTTGCTTCTCTATCCCTGTGGCGAAGTCCTCGGCTCTGTTTTGCTTCCAGCAGTTTGTTTGGTGTCAGTTCTCTCCCTGGCATGCAACTGCCAACCCGAGCAGTGCCTCTCCTTTTGAAAAATTAGATCTGGATTTTGCAGCTTGTCTGTGCACAATAAACAACCAGCCTGTGCCAATTTTCTTCCAGGAGCTCTTTTGGCAGAGGAATGAGGACTGGCTACTCCATGGGATCTGAGCTCAATTAGAAAAAGAAAATACCACCTGAAGCAATCCCAAACTTTTCTGTGCCAGAAAGTGGTGTCTTTATAACACTAAGAAATGCATCATGGTCCATTAGTTTTCCTTTTTATACTTCACTAGTTTTTGTTTTGTCTTGGTTCTTGGACAAGTGATTTGGTGAAAGTGGAGGATTGGAGCTAGAGACAAGAGTTCTCTGAAGTACTGAGAACATTTCCTGAGAGATCTGAGCTTGAGTTAGGACCTTTGAGCAGAAAACTAATCATTTCTCTCTGGATTGCTAGTCTGTGTCTTTTTTTGGTCTGTTTTTTGCATTGTTTTTTGTTAGGACTTTAAGTTTGTCATAATAATGGGGTGGGAGAGATAGTCCAGTGGTTAACATGATTGTCATGTATCCTACCAATCCCAGTTCAATTCCTGGTACCTCAAATGGTCTCTGGATGGCCGGAGAGATAGCACAGTGGTAGGACATTTGCCTTGCATGCAGAAGTACCGTGGTTTGAATCCCGGCATTCCATATGGTCCCCTGAGCCTGCCAGGAGCGATTTCTGAGCATAGAGCCAGCAGGAGTAGCCCCTGAGTGCTGTCGGGTGTGACCCAAAAACCAAAAAAAAAAAATTTTGGAAAGTGCAGTCCCAGAGATATAATACAGGGGTTAAAGTAAGGTTCCCATCTTGCCTGTAATGGACCTTGGTTTTTCCTGGCACTTGAGCCTGTTATAAGCATCCCCACAGCACATAGCCAGGAGTTAATCCTGAGTACCCCAAGTAAGGTCCCCAAACCAAAATTAAATAACTGATTAGAAGGGTCTATATTGGTCACATTTATCATCTGAATATTTAATAGTGAACGGAATAAATGAGAAGCAACTTTTATAAAAGGGAGCATTTTCAGATATTAAACAATAGCAAGTTATTTAAAACTAAGCAATAAAAAAGTGAAGAATTAGATTTACTCCCAAGATAAAAACGTATACAGGAAGAGAAAGCCATACTGAATTGCATGTGGAGTATAGCTCCCTTCCCTGTGGAGAAAGATTGCAGTAGAAGACTTTGGCTGTGGATGTATATAAAAACAATGGTGACCATTCCAAATATTTCATGCCACTCATCGTCATAAGACCTTCTATATTTGATGGCAGTACTCATACCTGATGCTTTGCAAGTGCATTTTTTTCATGCCAAGTAACTTTTGCTTTGTGGGGAGAATGTTGGGCCACACCCAGTGGTACTCAGGGGTTTCCTCTGGCTCTGTATTCAGGAATCACTCCTAGTGAGCTAAGGTACCATATGGGATGCCCTCATGTTCAACCAGGAATTGAACCCAGGTTGGCTGCATGCAAAGCCTGCACCCTACCTGCTATGCTATTATTCCTGCCCAGGTGATAGCATTTTAACTAACAAATTTGGCATCCTCTGAGGAAATCTTAATTCATTTGTCATTGTTTTTTTCCAGTGGCAGCTAAAGATTATATTCATGGGCTTTTGCCAGAATACACAGTCTAAATCTCCAGCGTAGTCACTGAAACAACTCTGGTCATTTCTAAAGGATGCATTGAGACTGGGACTCTTCAATTTGCCCTTTATGGAAATAGCTTCTGTCAGACTTCTGGAACCAACTCCATCTGGGTGCATTGTCAAGCCCTCAAAACTCAGATAATCTATGATTCTCTTCATTTCTAAGATTCAGATCTACACAAGAAGCTGCTAAGAAGCACCATTGGTATTTTAGTGGGCTCGTTAAATTAGAAATTCCATGAAACAAATCTTTTATTGTTGTCATACACACTTAGAAATAATTGTACCAGGTTTCCAAAAGAAAAGGGGCAATGGAGGGGCTGGAATGAGAGTACAAAGCATAGGGCACTTGTTTGCTTGACACACAAGGTTCAATCCTTGGCATCCCAATCATTAAGAGTGATTCAGAGCCTGGAGTAACCTCTGGCACCACCTAAACAAAACAAAAATAAAGAAGAAAAATAAAAGTGTAAATACAACTAATCCTATGTACAAGCATACTATATGTATATATTGTTTTGTTTTTGTTTTGGGGTCACACCTGGCAGTGCTCAGGGGTTACTCCTGGCTCTACACTCAGAAATGGCTCCTGGCATGCTCAGGGGAACATATGGGATGCCAGGATTTGAACCACCGTCCATACTGGGTTGCTGCGTGCAAGGCAAACACTCTACCACTGTGCTATCTCTCTGGCCCCCGCAAGCTTGCTATATTAAGTAGAAAGTGATTGGCTTGGGGGCCATGTCAGATGCGTTGGGGGCGTGGCCTCTTCCCAGTAGTGCTTGTAAAAGCTTGTGTTCCAACTTCAAATACCCTTCTGACTTATGCATCTGCCTTAAAGCTATTGATTGAACATTTTTTTTTTTTTAGTTTTTGGGTCACACCCGGCAGTGCTCAGGGGTTACTCCTGGCTGTCTGCTCAGAAATAGCCCCTGGCAGGCACGGGGGACCATATGGGACACCGGGATTCGAACCAACCACCTTTGGTCCTGGATTGGCTGCTTGCAAGCAAACGCTGCTGCGCTATCTCTCCGGGCCATTGATTGAACATTTTATGTCTTCTGGGGTTTTGGTGGTAGTATTGTTTTGTTGTTTGCAGTATTGGTGCTTGAACCCAGGGACTCACATGTGCAAAGCAAATGCTTTACTGCTGAGCTATCTCCTGGTCCTGACCTTTTTTTTTTGTTTGTTTGTTTGTTTTGTTTTGTTTTGTTTTTGGGTTACACCCTCCAGCATTCAGGAGTTACTCCTGGCTCTACACTCAGAAATCGTTCCTGGCAGACTCAGGGGAGCATATGGAATGCTGGGATTCGAACCACCGACCTTCTGCATGAAAGGCAAATGCCTTACCTCCATGCTATCTCTCCGGCCCCTGGTCCTGGCATTTATATCTTCTAAGAGGTGGTCTTTGAGAGCAGAAATGTCCTTACCATGGCTTCCTGCGAAACTGTTTCATTTTACCAAGGGAACAAGGCTTCAGAGAAGGTTTTTGCTGGGCAATGACAAAACTGGGACTGATGTCCAGGACTTTCAGTGCGACTTCTAAAGGACATTTCCAGAACATACATATTTTTTTTTTTTTTGGGTCTCACCCGGCAGTGCTCAGGAGTTACTCCTGGCTCCATGCTCAGAAGTCGCTCCTGGCGAGCACGGGGGACCATATGGGACGCCGGGATTCGAACCGATGACCTTTTGCATGAGAGGCAAACGCCTTACCTCCATGCTATCTCTCCGGCCCCGAACATACATATTTTTAAAATGAAATACATTTAAAAATAAATGATTTAGGGGCTGGAGAAATAGCGTGGAGGTAAGGCATTTGCCTTTCATGCAGAAGGTCATTGGTTCAAATCCTGGCATCCCATATGGTCCCCATGCCTGCCAGGAGCAATTTCTGAGCATGGAGCCAGGAGTAACAGGTGAACACTGCTGGGTGTGATCCAAAAACAATAAATAAATAAATAAATAAATATAAGAATAAAAAATAAATGACTTAGAAGAGTTTTTAATCTTCTATTGGTTTGCTTTGCATAATGGTAACACAGGTTTGGTCCCTGGCATATGGTCCTGTAAACCCTGCTAGGAGTAATCCCTAAGAGCAGAGCCAGGCATAATCTCTGAAAGTAGGGCCAGGAGTAATACTTGAGAGAAGTCGCAGGAGAAAGCCCTGAGCACCACCAGATAAAAGCAAGCAAACAAACTTCTATTGGAAGAACAGAAAGATAGTGTAGAGGTTAAGAGCCACCTTGCATGTGGCTAATCTTGGTTTGTTCCCCAGCACTGCATGTGGTCCCCCAAGTGCAGTCAGGAGTGATCCCAGAGCACAGATCCAGGAATAAGTCCTGAGGATTCCAGGAACGTGTGTGTGTGTGTGTGTGTGTGTGTGTGTGTGTGTGTGTGTGTGTGTGTGTGTGCGCGCGCGCAGCTTCTTTTCACAAGAAAACTCTTTTTTTGTTTTTGGTTTTCGGATCACACCTGGCAGCGCTCAGGGTTTACTACTGGCTCTATATTCAGAAATCGCTCCTGGCAGGCTCGGGGGACCATATGGGATGCCAGGATTCGAATCACCGACCTTCTGCATGAAAGGCAAATGCCTTACCTCCATGCTATCTCTCCGGCCCCCCCACAAGAAAACTTTTATCAAAATATTGTGTTATCATGTGTTGTTTCAGATGCTTTAAATACAGTGTAGCTTATGCATTTAAACATATAATCTTATGTACAAGCTTATGAATCTATATACATATTCTTTGCATTCATGATTTACCTATACATACCAGTATACCATGCACACATGTGTATCTTAGTATATGACTTAAAAACAATAAAAATTTTATTTATACATACAGCACAATTTTAACGTACAGCACAATTGGTACAAAATCAGGACTCAGGGGACAGACCTCAAAACCTACCAACTGTTTTTCTTACCCTTAAAATTTTTTTTTTTTAGGGGGATTATATATAGTGATGCTCAGGGCTTACCCTTGGTTCTGCACTCAGGAATTACTCTTGCCTGTGTTTGGGGGGACCATCTGGAATGCTGAGGGTCAAACTCTGGGTGACTGCCTGCAAGACAAATGCCCTACCTGCTGACTATTGCTTCAACCCAGTTTTGATTTGTTTGGGGGCCATACCACATGATGTTCAGGGCTTATTCTTGACTCTGCTCAGGGATCACTCCTGGCTGGGCTCAGAGCATAATAATGTGGAGATCAACCCTAACTTGGCTCATGCAAGGCAAGTGCCCTACCTGCTGTACTATCTTTTTGACCCCTGCAGTAGACTTTAAAAATCTTCATTTCAGGGGCCGGAGAGATAGCATGGAGGTAAGGTGTTTGCCTCTCATGCAGGAGGTCATCGGTTCGAATCCCGGCGTCCCATATATGGTCCTCCCGTGCCTGCCAGGAGCAATTTCTGAGCCTGGAGCCAGGAATAACCCCTGAGCACTGCCGGGTGTGACCCAAAAACCACAAAAAAAAAAAAAAAAAAAAAAAAATCTTCATTTCACTATTTTCAAAATGGAAGAAGCAGAGTCCTCTCTGAGAATAGGTAGCTGTGTTTAGTGTATTGCCTGCAGTTAACTTTACTCTTAGTAAGCGTTGTTCACTTACAATGTGCAGAAATGCTGAGCAGCCACTAAACTTAAACAAAAAGAATTTTTTCATTACCTCAACCTCTGCTTCGGAAACTAGGCCTGAACCCAGGGAACTGGCACTGCCTTAGTAACAAAGAGTCTTTGACTCAAAATGATGCTCTTCTAAGTTTTATGATTGAAGATGGGAAAGAGGAATTTGTGTCAGGAACCCTGGAAGGAGGGGAACCTGCTGAAGATGACCTTGTCTTACAGCTGAGCAGAAGCAGAACCCATGCTATGTTGTTCAGAGGCAAAGAGAACATCTGTACATGTCAAAATGTCCTGGTTCAGCTAGAAGAGAGGATAGATGAGGGCAGTGGTGTTAGGCATCTGAGGATCTGAATTCTGAGACTGGGAGAGGTAGCAGGAAGAGAAGAGGAAAGAGAACGCCTGGAATCTAGAAAGATCATGCAGCTTAGCAGTTGTGCTGGGAGACTTTAGGACCAGGGTCTGAAGCTAGAATGAGCTACCTGGGCATGCATAGCATGAGTTCAGAAATCCCCAAGTGCAGAAGCCCTCTAACTGGAAGCATATTTTTTGTTTGTTTTGCTGTTCTGATTTTTGGGCCATACCCAGCTATATTTAGAGCTCACTCCTGGCTGTTTGCTAGGGGTTCACTCCTGATAGAGCACAAGGAGTGCAGTGCTGAGGGCCAAACTGGGGTTGGCTTTATGTAAGGCAAGTGCCTTAACCCCTGTGCTATCTCTCTGGCTCACAGTTTTGCTTTCCTTTCATCTCTTCTGCCTCTGAATGACTTTGGGAAGCTCTTCAATCATCTCTGGGCCTCCATGTTTCCTCTCTTCAGTTCATGCCACCCACAGCTAGACTGAGCTTTGTGATTTGCAAATAGGATGGAGCACCTTTCTGCTGCTATCTCTGTTTAAGCTCTCACATGGCTGTTTGTTTTTCTGAAAATAAGGTCATGGAATGCTAATAAGACTTTCATTGCTTCTTTAAAGTTTCATCCTAGCCATTGTCTCATTTCTTACATTTCATGCTCCTACCTCACTGAACTCCCTTCCATGGGTACTCTCACTAGGACAGTCAAGAATATTTTTTAGGGGGCCGGAGAGATAACATGGAAGTAAAGCATTTGCCTTGCATGCAGAAGGTCAGTGGTTTGAATCCCAGCATCCTGTATGATCCCCTGAGCCTGCCAGGAGCGATTTCTGAGCATAGAGCCAGGAGTAACCCCTGAGTGCTGCTGGGTGTGACCCAAAAACCAAATATATATATATAAGGATTTTTTCTAAAATAGAATAGGATATCTCTAGAATTATAAAGATTGCACTCTAGAATATTTTAGATATTCTAGAATGGTCTAGAATATTCCAGAACACGCTCTAGAATATCATGTGTTATTCTTCTGTCATACTCTCAATCAAAATCATAAAAATATGGTCCTTATTTCCTTAGTATCAAGGTAAGTTGGAAAGCAGAGTTTTATATAGGGCTAAAAGGATAATATCTAACAGAATGTTGGAGAAAGGTGAAGGATGGTCAAAGTGAGGAAGAAGAAGCAAGATCTAGTAGGGTTTTTGTTTCTGCAGAATCTCCATGCCAAGAGTTCTGGTCAATCACATGTATTTTACTGATTTTGCAAATGAAGGAATAAAATTGTGGATCAGAGTTCTCAACTACAATCACTTCACTGGATTTCCTAACCTTCATTCTAATGTGATTATTATTATTATTTTCCCTCACCAATAGCAAATGTTGGGTTCCAAAGGATATTTGAAGATGCAGTTCTGTCTTGACATTACCTTCTTTGCAATCCCACAGTTAAGGGCCCAATCCACAGACATCACCCTTATTCACAGTCATTGGCCACAAGTTCAGTCCTGCCAGCAAGCTTCTGATCAATGAGCCTGACATTGATTCAGCTCATCTGTGCTTCTGACTGACTGTATAGACATCAGAGATTCCCAGGGAACACTTTGCAAGTTGTCAATTTGCTGATATGGCTGATGTGGCATGCCAACCTCAAGAAACCCATTGGCTCACTAGACCATTGAAAAAGGATGCTAAGGAGCTATGGGTAGCCAGATGGAAGACATGTAGGAATAGTGTAGGATAAAGTGTGGAAGTTTTATGCCTCCACATGTGTCATTCTCCTTTGAACATTATCCACTAGCTCAGAAATCCAAAGTCCCTCTTGTGTGTGTATGTGTGTGTGTGTGTGTGTGTGTGTGTGTGTGTGTGTGTGGCTGGGGGCCACATCTGGTGACTTTCAGGAGTTACTCCTGGCTATGTGCTCAGAAATTGTTCCTGGCTTGGAGGACCATATGAGACACCAGGAGATCGAACCACCATCCGTCCTGGATCAGCCATGAGCAAGGCAAATGCCCTACCTCTATGCCATCACTCTGGCCCCTCTCCTCTGTGGGTTTTAAGGAGGCTCTGCTACATTGGCATAATTGAGTGATGCCAATCAGTCATTTTCTATTAGGAATGGAGCTCAATTCTGGACTCTCGCCTTCATCCTTAGGTTATGGATGTGCCAAATTTCCAGTCCGACTGTTGATTCCCTGGCAGCCAAACTCTATCCTTAGGCAGTTTCTGTAAATCACCTCATTAATATCTCAACACTTGAGAAAGTCCAAGATTTGGAGAGCTATGAGCCAGGAATAGTAGATGAAGACCAAATATGTCCAAGAAATTCATGTTTCTTATCAATCACAAGTTTTCAAAGAGCCAATCAGGCAAATGTCAACAGATAAATAATTCATCGGAAGCCTATGAAATGACTATGTAATTTGCAGATGCTATAGACCAAGGAATCAAGAAAAATAATGTGGTACTTCCTCATAAAAGTAAGACTAGAGTTCCCACCTGACCTTGCAATTCTACTGCTTGGTTTCTAGCCCAAGACACAAAAAAATCCATTAAAAAAGATGAATGCACACTTAGGATTATTGCAGTGCATAGTATAATAACCAGGACATGAAAACAGCCAGGTGTCCAATGACAGGTGAGTGGGTTATGAAGGTGTGGTATATGCATACAATGGAATACAATGCAGCCTCAAGGAATGATGAAATTATGCAAGTTGCTGCAATATGGAGGATCATATATTAAGAGAAGTAAGTTAGAAGTAAGTTAGCTCATAAAAATATGAGCTTTTTTTTTCCTTTTTCTTTTAGTCTTTTTTTTTTTTTTTTTTTTTGCATGGGGGATGTTTCTGGGTCATACCCAATGGTACTCAGAGGTTAATCCTGGCTCTAAGTTCAGGAATCACTCTTATCAGGCTTGGGGAACATATGGAATGCTGGGGGATCAAACCCAGATTGGTCACAAAATGCAAAATGCCCTACCCACTGTACTATCACTCCAGCCCCCAATACAAACTATTCTTACTAATCTGTGATATATAGAATAGGGAAAGGAGGATATCAAAGATGGGCATAAACTTGGCCCTAGATTAGAGAAACAGCAATGCCAATGAAGAAAAGAAATAGAGAAAGAAGCAAGATGATGGCAGCCCAGAAATATATGGGGCAAGAGTCAGGGGGTCTTGGGTGCATATGTGGTATAGAGGTAAGTTATCTGCATTTTTCTAAATCACTAGACTCAATACTTCATAAGCACAGAATCCAAAATAATTCAACCAAAAATGTGGTTGGAGACTCCTTGACAACCTGTCAAAGAGACAGGTTGGGGATAGAAGGAAACTGAGGTCATTGGTGGAGGGAAGTGGACAGCGGTGATGGAATTGGTATATATGCCTGAAACTCTAAATCAACAATAACAAACCAGGGACTCAAGCCTGGCCAGTGAGAGTCAGTAAGAAGAGAAGGGCAGGTGGAAATCCGCCAACATGGCCTCCTAGGAATACTTAGAGCATAGGAATACTTAGGACCCACTGCTGCGAGTCACAGCTCTCCCTGGCAGATCTACCTGGCAATTCACTGAAGTGCCAGTGACCTCTCATGCTATTTCCCTTCTGATGAATCATGTCTTGTTGACCCTGTGATCCTGAGCTCCCCGTTCATGATGAAAGCCCCAGATAGGAAAACCTTGCTGACTAAACCAAGGTTGCTTAATGCCTGAAAGTTGAAGAGAGGAAATCTTTGTCCTCAAGCAGAAGAGAGGCCTTGTTCCACCTGTTGGGAAAGCTCCTCCTGGTTAAGACCACACAGAAAATCTGGGCAGCCCAAATATTCTTACTCTGGAACAACTGGCCCCAAAGACCCAGAAACAAGAAACATTCCATCAGTTCCAATGAGAGACCAGGGCTAGAGAGATAGTACAGGGGTTAAGAAACTTACCTTATATGTAGCCAACTCCAATTCTCTCCTGGACTTTATAGGTTTCCTTGAGCCCTACCATGAGTGATCTCTGAGCACAAAGTCAGGAGTAAGCCCTGAACATTGTCAGGTGTGGCTCAAAAACTCAAACCAAAACAGCATATTAAACATAAATTCACTCTACTTCCTGAGCCCTTGTCTTCCTCCAAAGGAAGTTATCAGTTCCAGTGTTATCAGCTGGAAATGTTGTAGACGTGTTTAAAGTAATAGAAATGTCTGTTCTTAGAGATAGAAGCTTACTTATACAACTTCTTGCATAAGAACTGAGTCTGAGTTGATTCAAAACTGGACTTCATAGCCTTTCTAGGATAATTGGAATAAACATATAAAACGAGCAGCTTGGTTTTGTTTTGCTGGTTTGTTTTTTGTTTTTGTTTGTTTATTTTTTGACTTGGGAATAAAGTGGTTGCAGGAATCTCAAGACTGGGTATAAGTGATGTGGTTGGGTTTATGACATCCAGGAGGGAGCTACCTCCCCAAGAAAGAGCAAATGGATTGGTTCCTGAGACTTTCTGCTTTTATTAGGTATTAGTAGGCATTTCTTTGTTTAATTATATTTTCATGGCCAGAGAGAGAGTACAGTGGCTAAGACTATTGTCTCAAATGTGATTGACCCCGATTCAATTTGCGAGCACAGCTGTGAGTCCCACCTTGAGTGATCCCTAAGTACAGAGCTAGAGCCAGTTTAGGTGGCTAGGACTGTAACCCCTCTCCAAATTGTATTTAGTCATGATTTCTGGTGCAGGGGATTAAACCTTTCACATCCTCACATCCCCAGCCTAGTAGGTGTTTCTTTTTTTTGGTTTTGGGTCATACCCGGCAGCACTCAAGGGTTCCTCCTGGCTCTACACTCAGAAATCGCTCCTGGCAGGCTCAGGGGACCATATGAGATGCCGGGATTCGAACCACCAACCTTCTGCATGAAAGGCAAACGCCTTACCTCCATGCTATCTCTCCGGCCCCCTAGTAGATATTTCTTACCTTGAGAAAGCTCAGGGATGCTTGGTATTCTGCATTCGGGGGAAGGATGCAATCTAGGTTCTGTTGAAAGGAAGGGCCATTCTGTCTGTGTCCTAATTAATTCTTTTTTAGCTTTTGGGCTACACCTGATGATGCTTAAGGGGTTACTCCTGACTCTGAACTCAGTATTTATTTCTGGCCTTACTCAGGAGACCATATGGGATGCTGGGGATTAAACCTGAGTTGGATGTGTGCAAGGCTCCACCTCCTAATTAAGTTACCTCTGTTTTAAAGAGGGTCTTGTTTAAAACAATTTTTTTTTTTTGGCGGGGAGATTGGTAAAATTTGCTGGAGTTTTGAAGGAACCAAGTTCTAGAATAAGCATAGCCTCAGCTGACCTCTAGGGAAGTTATTCTGGGTAAAGAGCTGGTAAAGTTCCTTGGCTTGGCAGCTAACAGACCAGGAGTGGCACTTAGATGCCCTCCAGTGGCTGGGCAGAGCAAATATTAGAAGAGAGAGAGTTTCAGGGGCTGCTGAAGGCAGAAGCATAATTTTTTTGTTTTTTTGTTTTGGTTTGGTTTTGGGGTCATACCTGGCAGTGCACAGGGGTCACTCCTGGCTCTGGACTCAGAAATCGCTCCTGGTAGGCTCGGGGGACCATATGGGATGCCGGGATTTGAACCACTGTGCTTCTGCATGAAAGGCAAACACCCTACCTCCATGCTATCTCTTCGGCCCCAGATGCAGAATGTTAACACAGTAGAACTGGTTGTTAAGCATCTTATCTGTAAAAAGTAGATGAAAACTCATGTTCACATGGTAAACTGAATAGCATATTAAAACAAAGAAAGATCAGCATATCTTTTTATGTGGCTATTATATGAATGTCCCTAATGAGTCATTGAGATTGGCCCCTTATATAAGGCTCTTATGCAGTAAAAACCTAGATGCAAAAGTATCCAGTTTATAATAAAGAAGTTTCTCATGTACATTTTTTAATTTCTTTTTTTTTTGTTTGTTTTAGTGGCATTTTTTAAATTTCTTTATTTAAACATCAGGGTTTACAGAATTGATTTTCTTACAGTCATTTCTGGCATTCAGTTCTAATGCCAACACCACCACCAGTGTAACATTCCCTCCACCAGTTTTCCAGTTTTCCATCTCCCCCCAAGCTTGTTCCTACAGGTATAAATATACTTAATGTTTCTTGTAATAACTAAATGGTAATGGAATTATTAAAAATTGCTGTTAAGTATAAATATACTTATATATTTATATATTTATATAAAATAAAAGAAATAAAATAAAATGAAAAACCAAAAAAAAATTGTTGTTAAGGGGGCCGGAGACATAGCATGGAGGTAAAGCATTTGTCTTGCATGCAGAAGAATGGTGGTTCGAATTCCGGCATCCCATATGGTCCCCCAAGCCTGCCAGGAATGATTTCTGAGCAAAACCAGGAGTGACCCAAAAACAAAAACAAAAAAATTATTGTTAAAAGGCACAATGGTAGGGAGTTTGCCTTGCGAGCAGCCAATCCAGGACCGATGGTAGATTAAATCCCGGCATCCCATATGGTCCCCCATGCCTGCCAGCAGTGATTTCTGAGCACAGAGCCAGGAGTAACCCCTGAGCGCCACTGAGTGTGGCCCAAAAATTAAAAAATTATTAAAAGAGAATTTGTAAAAATCATATCTCACAATGATATCATTATGTCATTTGTCTGAAGACTTACTAAGCTGTTTATTTGCTAGTTGAAATTCTGTTATTGGTTTTATTTTACTTATTTATTTATTTATTTATTTATTTATTTATTTATTTATTTTTGGGTCACACCCAGCAGTGTTCAGGGGTTACTTCTGGCTCTGTGCTCAGAAATCACCCCTAGGACTGGAGAGATAGCACAGTGGTAGTGTGTTTGCCGGGTGTGACCAAACAAACAAACAAAATTAAATCCCTCCTGGAAGGCTCGGGGGATCAAATGGGATGCCGGGATTTGAACCACCATTCTTCTGCATGCAAGACAAATGCCTTACCTCCATGCTATCTCTCTGGCCTGGGAGCAGAGCTTCTAAGATAAAAATGTGACTTCAAGAGCTCCCTACATCCTAGGGATATACCATAAGAACACAAAAATACAATTAAAAAATTCCTTTAACCAAGATGCCCTTCAACAGAGGAATGGCTAAAGAAACTGTGGTACATATACACAATGGAATATTATGCAGCCATCAGGAGAGATGAAGTCATGAAATTTTTCTATACGTGCTTGTACATGGAATCTATTATGCTGAGTGAAATAAATCAGAAGGAGAGAGAGACACACAGAATAGTCTCACTCATTTATGTTTTTTTTTTGTTTTTTTGGGCCGCACCCGGTAACGCTCAGGGGTTACTCCTGGCTATGTGCTCAGAAGTTGCTCCTGGCTTGGGGGACCATATGGGACACTGGGGGATCGAACCGCGGTCTGTCCAAGGCTAGCGCCACTGCCCGGCCCCTCATTTATGGGTTTTAAGAAAAATTGAGGGTATTATTGTAATAATGCCCAGAGATAATAGACATGAGGGCCAGAAGGACTAGCTCACAATTACAAAGCTCATCACAAAGAGTAGTGAGTGCTGTTAGGAAAATAACTACACTAACAACTATCATGAATATTTTAATGAGTGAGAGAAGTAAAATACCTGTCTCAAATACTGGCAGAGGTTGGGAAACAGTGAGGGGAGCATTGGTGGTGGGAATGTTGCACTGGTGAAAGGGGGTGTTCTGTTTATGATAGAAACCCAACTACAATCATGCTTGTAATCATGGTGCTTAAATAAAGATTAAAAAAAAAAAAAGAATTCCCTGAAAAGCCTGAAATTAATGTCCTATCAGCCCTAGGCTGGTAACTGTACCATTTCACATCTATAAAGGAACTACTTTTTCAGTCTTCTTGATAGAATCTGATGAACAGAGACAGAATGAATTTTGTTTTAATGTGAACGTGTTGAAACAATTTCAGTTTGGAATTTCAGCCAAAATGAAAGTTGGCTAGCTGTGATTCATTTGAAAACATGTGGGATTCTTGAGTACTGGGAACAGAGAAGGAGCCTCATTAAAAACTCTGATTTTACACTATATGATACAAAGCAATAATGAATATGACAGAAAGTCACAGTATTTTGTTTGTGCAAATAAACATTGACTTTTTCAGAAAAGTCCGGTTAAAAGAACAGCACATATATATTTAATTTTGGTTTATATACATATATTATTTTTGTTTAGCTTTGGACACATCCAGAAATGCATGGAGTACACTCCTGGCTCTGTGCTCAGGTTCACTAGTGCTTGGGGGGCCATATATGGTTACAGATATGTGGTTCATATCTGGTCTTCCTGCATGCAAAGCAAGCACTCAGCTCTTTGAACTATCTTTCTGAACCTAAAGTGACAATTTTTTTGGGGGGAGGACCCACACCTGGTGGCACTCAGGAGTTACTCCTGGCTCTCTGCTCAGAAATCGCTCCTGGCAGGCTCAGGGAACCATATGGGATGTTGGGATTCGAACCACCGTCAGTCCTTGATCGGTCACGTGCAAGGCAAATACCCCACTGCTGTGCTATCTCTCCAGCTCCCTAAAGTGGCAATTTTTAAAAAGCAGAGTTGATGTTTGCTTTTGTTTTGTTTATGGGCCACACCCTGTTGTGCTCAGGGGTTACTCCTGGCTCTGTGCTCAAGGATTACTCCTGTTGGGCACAGGGGACTATATGGAATGCCGGGGACCAAACTCATGTCAGTTGCATGCAAGGCAGAGCATTACCCGCTGTGCTATCTCTCCAGCCCTGATATTCAATATTTTTTTTGGTTTTCGGGTCACACCTGGCAGCGCTTGGGGGTTACTCCTGGCTCAACACCCAGAAATTGCTCCTGGCAGGCTTGGGGGACCATATGGGATGCATCCTTCTACATACAAGGCAAATGCCCTACCTCCATGCTATCTCTCTGGCCCCCGATATTCAATTTTTTTAATTAAAGAAAGCTTTTATTGGCAAGGGGTAAGCTCAAAGGCTGCTTCTTAAGGCTCAGGGGAACATACAGGGGCATGGATTAAACTTAGGCTCCTCCATATGTGAAGCCTGCACTTAGTCTGTTGAATCGTCTCTCTAGGGTTCTCAGTTTTTATTGTAAGGGTAGGGACATGACTCAAAAGGCTTCGCTCTGACATGGGAGACCCAGGTTATCTTCCTAATACTGCATTTTTCCCTGAGCACAAGGGTTATCCCCAAATGCTAAACCGGAAGCAACTTTTGAGTACCACTGGTATAGCTCCAAACCAAAAACAAGCAAATAAATTTAATAGTCTTCCCCTTCCCTTCCCTTTGTTGTTGTCGGGAAGGCCAGGGATCATCAGATGTTTGATTGTGGTACTCCCACATTTGACTTTTGGTCTGATTTGCCTTTGGTTTTGAGCCACATCTGGCTTGCTCAGTGATTACTCCTGGTTTTGTGTGTAGGGATCACTCCTGGATATGCTCTGGGGTTTGTATGGGATGCTGGGAGTCAAACCCGTGTCATCCACATGCAAGGAAAGTGTCTTAACCCCTGTACTATCTCTTCAACTGTGAACTCCCCACTTTAATTTCGATGATGCTTTAGCACATGCTCAGTGATGGGAGGTGGGACATGTGTTATTCCTTTAATTGTGATGCTCAGAGGCATCACATACTTTAATTGTGGTTCTTACATAGATCTGGTTGCATATGAAAGCCTGCACATGCTCTATTGTACTCTCAGGAAGTCCCAGACAGCAGAGTTACTGGGATTGTGAGGCCCTTGATTAGCCAGCCAGGTATTGCTAACTTCTTAGCCATCCCTAAGGTCTCTGTTATTTTCGTTTGAACTCAATTTGTTCTTGGTGTCTTGACTTTTATATTTAGTAGACTAGATCTGTATGAAAGCCCTGTCTATATGAAGTAAGATTTTTGTTTTGTCTGAGTAGGACACGGTTAGTTCTGTCGTGTAACCCAGGAAAGGTTCAAACACAGGTGAAATACTGAAGGGGTCACCCAAGAGAGAGATAAGGAGGCATCAGCTGTGGGAAGACGACATTGGTGAGGAGGTGGAAGTCATCAGGGAGGTGGGAGTAGAGAGGGCGAATAGGGCTATAGTGTCTAGAGGGCGAGTGGAGGTCACAACAATGCTCACTGTCTCTCTTGTTGATGGGACAAAAGCCAGGTGCTTCACCAGGCTTTGAGACATTTTTTTTTTTTTAGCTCCAGGAATCTGCGTGAGATGAACATCTGCCCTCACATAAGCTTAGACATTAATGCTCCTAGCATCTTTCTACATATTCATATGGCAGGTAGAAAGGGTTCTCACCTTGCACCTGGCTGACCTGGATTTGATCCCCAGCATCCCATTTGGTCCCTCGATCCCTGGCAGGAGTGAGTATAGAACCAGGAGTAAGCGCTGAGGATAGCCTAGTAAAGCCCAACAACCAATAAAACAAAACAACAAAAACAAAACAACAGAATAACCAAAATGGAAAGCAGCCTCAAAACTACATGTGTCTGCCCAGCAGATAATGAGGAAGGGGCCATGGCTTCATGAAATCCCTCTATTTGGGGGGGGGGGGGGGTTCACACCTGGCAGCGCTCAGGGGTTACTCCTGGCTCCATGCTCAGAAATCACTCCTGGCAGGCTCGGGGGACCATATGGGATGCCGGGATTCGAACCAATGACCTTCTGCATGAAAGGTAAACGCCTTACCTCCATGCTATCTCCCCGGCCCCGGATTCCCTCTATTCTTATACTGCATGAAAAAAGCCCACAGACTTCTCCAGTGAAGATATGAGTCTTCAGGAATGCAAACAGAACTACCCTCACTTGAGGACAGGTAGAAGGGAAGGTTGCAAAGTGGCATGGAAGTTTTGGGAGTGATAGAAATATTTGGATATTGGCTTCACTGATTAGTTCATATGTCAAACTATATGCAGACTAGCACTTTAAATATGTAACACAATTGTAAAAAAAAAAAAGTATAAAAAATGCCCTTCAAAGAAAACAGAGTCTGTTAGGCAGTAAGTGTTCAATAAATGTCAGTTAATGAAAATACTGATTATAGCTCAGGGAAATAGGCTAGCAAGACCAAGCATAGCTCAAGACTAAGTTAATACATAATGCTTTGCATGCGCCAAGCCTGGGTTCTTATCTAGCACTTCATGGTGCCCTGACCACTGCCAAAAGTGACTCCTGAGCACCAGTCAATCCTAGGAGTTAATCCTGAGCATCACTGAGTAGGGCTATAAAAAAAAAAAAAAAAAAAAAAAAAACTAATAATAGTGGACTAATGAGGTAGGACTATCACTATCTCTATTCTGTGGATGAAGCATTGGAAACCTGGAGAGAAAAGTGACTTGCCCAAGGTTCACACAGCAGCTGTTAGGCTCAAGAGGCAGTTTGACTATGTGACTGGAATCCCAAGGTAGGAAAAGAGTGTAGAGGTAAACTGAGATTAAAGATAAAGGAGGTCAAAGAGGCACAAGCCAGGTTGCCTGGCAGGGAAGGAGGAGGGTGTGGATAGAGCTGGCATAGAGACCAGCACCTCAGGAGTGTCATATCCAGGAATATTCAGAAATGGCCTTTTTCTCATTCAGTTTTCAGAACACATAAAATTCACTTATTTATGGAGAGGATAGAGCTATAGTTCAGTGGGAGGGCATTTGCCTTGCATATAGCCAACCTGATTCAATCTCTGGCACCCCAAATGGTCCCTTGAGGCTGTCAGAAATGATCCTTGAGTGAGTGCAGTCAGGAATAAGTCCTGAACATTGCCAGGTATGGCCCCAAAACAAAACAAAACAAAAAATTCACTTAAAGTAGACAAGTGTCCATCATTTTTTATTGACAACCATCACTACCATCTGTTGTCAGAACTTTATCTTGCCTCTTCCTCATCCAAGGAGCTACAGAAAACCCTGAAAATAGCTCAGGGTTACAGTAAACAAGGCTCCTGCAAATGTAAGACCTCAGTTCCATTTTTCTGTTACACATGTTCAAAGACAGCTGTGCTGTCTGTGTCTGTCACCTTTTTTTTTTTTTTTTTTTTTTTTTTGTGGTTTTTGGGTCACACCCGGCAGTGCTCAGGGGTTATTCCTGGCTCCAGGCTAAGAAATTGCTCCTGGCAGGCAAGGGGGACCATATGGGATGCTGGGATTCGAACTGATGACCTCCTGCATGAAAGGCAAATGCCTTACCTCCATGCTATCTCTCCAGCCCCTGTGTCTGTCACCTTAAGTGAGTTCTGCCTGGGCCCCAGTAACATGGGTGTGAAGACTATAATTGAATGACAGCATGTCCTCAGCAAGCACCATGGTTAAACAGAAAGATGTGTGAGTGCCCCGGCCAAGAAGCATGTCCTCCGTGACCATTACCCAGAGTACTGGCACTACAGGAAGAAAAAACCCACTTCCTCCACAAGTCAATGTGATGTCCCTGAAGAGCAACACAACTTGAAAAAATTGAGTGGGAGGGGGGGAGGGAAAGGAAAAAGAGGAGGGAAAGGAAGACAGGAACAGGTGAAGGAGAGGGAGTGGAGAAGAAGGGAGAGGGAGGTGGGAACAGGTGAAGAGGAAAGAGAGAAGGGAAGGGGGGAGAGAGGAGGGAGGGAGAAGAAGAAAAGGGAGAGTGAGGGAGAAGATGAACAAGGATAAAGAGAATGTGAGGGAGAAGAGGGGAGGGATGAGGGAGAGAGCAAAGGAGGAGGGAAAGGAAAAGATGGGTTGCCTGTAGGAGGCCTCACTTTGATCCCCAGCACCACATAGTACCTCAAGTATCACTGGGGAGCAGTCCCTGAGCACCCCTTTAGTTTGCCACCTTCCCTCCAAAAACAATTTGGGCCTCACAGCCAGGTATTTGTGTGTCCTGGTCAGCACAGTAATAGCAATAATAAAGGAATAGGGTGGGTCTGGGGGGGAACAACTCTGACATCATTCCTCCCCTTTTTTCTTCCTCCTTTATGTCCCAACTCTGGCCAGCCCCTCTCCTGCAGTCTCTGTAGATTTACCTCTTCTGGAAACTTCCCAGAAGTGGATCCCTCCACACTGGCCTTTTGTTTATTTTCACCATCATGACATTTGCAAAGCTCAGCTGTGCGTCAGCATCTTAATCTTTCCTCCACTTTCTCTTCCTTTTGCTGCTTTGAGGTGTCTTGGGTCATCCACACGCTGGCTGCTTGTGCTCACCAAAGGTTGCCCAGTTTAGTGTGGGTCTCACCATTCCTGGCTATGCGCTGAGTCACACACTCTGATTAGCACAGAGAGCTCGTTCAGCAGAGTTGTTGGCACCTTGCCAACATCTTGTGGGCAGCACTAGGGCTCAAACTCATGGCCTTATGCTTGCAAGGCAGCTTCTTACAATGCAGTATGATAGATCCTACCAGGACCAGAGTTATAGTCCAGTGGAAAGGGCATTTGCCTTGCAAGCAGACAGCCCGGGTTCAACTCCCCTGCATCCTGTATGGTCCTCCAAATACCTCCGGTAGACAGAATAACTCCTGTGTGTAGTGCGAGGAACACTGCTGTGTATGGCCTGTGGGTATCATCCCCCAACTTCCTATTTATCCCACCTGAATGATCAGAACAGCCCAGTCCTTGAATGGGCGGATAGAGGAGTCTGCCTGGAAGGGAGAGAGGGGATAAGAGAGAGAGCCAGAGAGAGGAGGCGGCTGGGAGATTATTAAACAGGAGCTGCCAGGCCTGGAACTCAGCAAGAAGCGTGTAGAGCAGCAGAAAAGGAGACAGAGAGAGCTCTGAAGAAAAGGAGTTGAGAGAGAAAGAAAGATATGGCTTAAGAGCAGCAGAGAGAATAACAGGCAGATAACCAGAAAAGAAGCGGCAGAGAGAGGCTGCTTGAAAGTTTAGCATAGAAGCCATGTGAGGAAATGCACATGGCGGTTAGGGCCTTGAACTAAAACTGGCTGACTCCAATGAAACTTTAACTGACTGCCTGTAAAATTATTTCACCGCTACTACCCTTCTCTAGAACCACTGGTTGAAGGGGCTAAAGGCGCCTCGCCAAGAAAGGCCTCACCCAACACTAGGACTTTATATTTTATATTAAAACAACAGTGGCCTACCCCCTCTAAATAGTCATAGATATCACCTCATTATGTGTATCCAATTATCAGTTGATGGGCTCTGGGATTGTTTCCATTTGGGGCTATGGTACAAAACGCTGCTTATTATTCTCCAGCAATTTTGTTTAAGCAATGATGCAGTGTTCAAGAGGAATGCCAGTCCTAGCAACGTCCTCACGTCCTCGCCGTGCAGAAGGTGCAGAAGGCGCTCTGCCTATTTGAGGACCTTCCAGTTGCTTCTCCAAATGTGTTCTTTTGTTGTTGCTGGTCTTGTTTGTTGTTAAAAAAAAAAAAAAGCCAAATTCTTCTCTTTTAAAATGTTTCTCTGAGGAGGCAAGAATTTAGACTTTACTGAGCGCCAGAGAGATGGTGCAGGGGTTAAAGCGCTTATGTAGCATGAAATCAACCTTAACTTGATCTCTTGCACCACATATTATCTCCCAAGCACCACAAGAAGTGATCCCCGAAAGCAGATCCAGGAGCACACCATAAGCAACACCAAACACAAAAACAGAACTAATCAAAATTCCCAAACTACAACGAAAACCCTTCAAAAACGAAAAACAAAATCCCAAATCAAAAACCAAACCAAACCCCAAAAATATCATTTGCAAAAACCTTGAAAAAGCTGATTTGCATCCATAAGGACTGTTTCCAGCCCCTGCACTAGAAAATAAACATTGATAATGTTTATTCTTGAATCTCTTTCATTTTGAGAAAATGCCAAGCATGTATTTCCCAAGATAACTTGTTCACTGCCAATTTGGGGGTGGTGGGAGATTTGTAACCAGGGATGGCTCCCATGGGGCTCAGAAGACCATGTGGTGGCAGATGTGAATCCTTATGCTTATCAGGCAAACTTCAACCTCCAGCCCTTTGAGCTCTCTCTGGCCCAAACATTTGTATCCCAGTTTCTGGGTACCAATAACTATTAGAAAAGGCTTCTGAAGTTGTCTGGTGCAGGGAGGGATCTGGTCCCTTTACCAGTCTTTTCCCAGGATGGGCAATACTGCTTAGAGTAGGGGAGTGGAATGTTCCAGATTTGAGGGTGGGAGGTGAATGTAGCCTGATTGCAACTAGGTTTAGAAGACAGGTTTTTGATTAACACACAACTTGTGTTCATTAAACCACATTCTAGTGTGAGCCGCCAGTGGTGCACACCCACCCCAGAGTGTTAGGAGGAATTTCCAAGGGTGGCTGAGTGATTTTTTTCATTTCTGAGTTAAGTTTGGAAACTGCTGACCTTGAACCAGCTCTGAGGCAGTCCAGTTTCCCCTTTTACCTACCAGGTCTTTTCTTATGCTTCTCAGTTCTCAGAGCTGAAGGAATTTGGCAGAGTTGGTGATCTTTATAAAGACCTTCTCTGCTGAGGGAAGTAAAGACTTCATTTTCCTCTTTTCTTCAGGCCTGGTTGTTCACCTTGTGCTGGGTTGACTTTCTAGAGGCAGAGAATTCAGTGTCAAGGTACAGGCCAAGAGATCAGCTCTACCCTTTTAGCCCTGAGGCAGTCAGCAGTGGCACGAATAGAACAAGCCTGGCTGGGCTCTCATAAAACTTGTCTAAGGGAAAGAGATGTCAGGTTGGATTGGATTTACTGGCTGCTATGTGCTGAAGTGGCCCTTTACAGGTAGCCCCTTTATCTCCACAATTTTAGGAGTCCCAGGGTTATATTTGGTGATAATCTGCTTAGCTGAGTGGCCTGACAGGTCATTGCTCCAGTCCCAAAAAGCAGACTCAGAGGCTCTGAGGGCCACTACAACTGGACCAGGTTGTGGTATGCCAGGACCAAGCGTGGAGCCTTATTCTATACTTTTTTGACTTCTTTGTTTTGGGGAGGCCACACTTGGCATGGCTCAGGGCTCACTCCATCTCAGGCAATAAAGATAGTTAGCTCTCTCCCTTAATACTATCTGAGAGGTGAGCTGCAGAATGGCTGGATCTGGAGCCTCCTTGTCAGGATGTTGTGGGAAGCAGTTCTGGAGGGAGCATCTGTGTCTTCTGAACACAAGCTATCAGCTCATTGCCCTGGGTCAGCCTTTGCCTATTCTGCCAGGGTCCGAAGCAGGTGGGTTAATGCCTTTTACTTTGTCACCTCCTGATTGACTCTTCCACCCTTGTGCAAGTGAGCGCCAGGAAGTATGGGATGGGCTTCTTTTAATATATCTGGCTATTATTAGATATTATACATTATATCATATATCATATCATATTATTATGTTATATTATATATTTTATATTATATTATATTATATTATTTATGTATTACATTATATTAAATTATAATTACCAGATATATCTTGCAGACCAGCCACTTGGAAAGAGACTTAGTGCAATGTGACTTACTCAACCCACTCATGCATTTTGGTGGGGAGAAAAAGGATTGTGAGCTCTATGCAAACTCTCGAGCTTCTCTTGGGTGAAAGCCTGAGCTCAAGGGTCTCTGTTCCTTACACAGATGCAATTAGGTTTCAGTTAGTCAAGAAGAATGGAAGGTGAGTATGAGATCCCAATCACTGTCTGTTACAGTGAGGGGAGGCTGGGTTGGGAAGACATCTGGACATTGTGCCAAGGACACTGGCCCTAGGGTTTTGCTGTGAAGCCAGTTTGTGGAGGATGCTGAGACTTGAAGAAATGAGGAGCATTTTCCAAGTGAGAAATGGGAGCATTTACCACAGGTGATCAGGCTGTGTGGAGGTTGTTCAGAGGGGAGCCCTCTATATGGGAGCTGCCTGGGGTGAGGAAGGTAGTAGACTCAGAGGTGAGTCCAAAGACCAAGGATAAACTCAGTGCTGGTGGCGATAAACATGTCTGTGAGGGCAGAGAGATAGTACAGTGGGTAGGGAAATTTCCTGGCATGTGACCAATTCTGGTTCACTCCCTAGCATTATATTTGGTTCCTAAAGCCCTGAGTGCAGAGCCAGTAGTAAGCTTTAAGTTCAGTTGGGGGATACCTACCAAAAGATGACAGATCTGATCTTTGGGGTATCTATATCATGGCCTTGCTCCTTTTTTCTGGTCTCAGGCTGACCACATGGAAGTTTAGAGACTTCCTGGGGCAGTAGAATCTGTGTGGTTGAGTTTTTGTCCTGCCCATGACCTCATCATGACATGGTGTCTCTTGTTTTGGAGGAAGGAAAAGAATGATGCTGTGTAATTCAGTTGCTCTACAACATTTTAACAACCCTTGATCCAGGGCAGGAAACTGGCCTGTCAGAAAAATGTGTATTTGATGCAATACTTCCCACATCCCACCTAGCTTTCTACACGTCATTCCTCAGTTCTTTTTATCTTTTAATGTTTTTTCACTTTCTCCTAAAAGTGCAGAACAGATTGTTGAATGTTTTTCTTTTTTTTTTGGTTTTTGGGTCACACCCAGCGTTGCTCAGGGGTTCCTCCTGGCTGTCTGCTCAGAAATAGCTCCTGGCAGGCACGGGGGACCATATGGGACACCGGGATTCGAACCAACCACCTTTGGTCCTGGATCGGCTGTTTGCAAGGCAAACGCCGCTGTGCTATCTCTCCGGGCCCTTTTTTTTTTTTTTTTTTTTTTGAGGTGGGGGCACACCCGGCAGTGCTCAGGGGTTACTCCTGGCTGTCTGCTCAGAAATAGCTCCTGGCAGGCACGGGGGACCATATGGGACACCGGGATTCGAACCAACCACCTTAGGTCCTGGATTGGCTGCTTGCAAGGCAAATGCCGCTGTGCTATCTCTCCGGGCTCGAATGTTTTCTTTTACATCATTATTACTTTTACAAAGGTCAAATCTGACATTTGATTTACATTTCCTGACAAGCAACATATCATTTCCTCTTCCCCCTGCCTTTCTTATTCCTTGCATTTATAATGTAGCAGATGATAGTTTTCCATGAAGGCTTGGAGACAGTGCATTTTATTAAAAATGCCAGGCAAATGAGATCGATCTTCACTGGTGGAAAACTGTAGTGGAAAATCTGATTTCAAGTAGAAGTGTCTATTTCTTAAAATACCCGTGCTTGCTGATCTCGACTTAGACAAACAGATGGCTGCGTTTGTAGAATTGGGTGCTAGTTTTGATGTTTCTTTTTCTCATATACATTTGTGGTGACCAAGTTTACGTCTCAAAACATATGCTAAGAGTAATAACATGCTTTTCAGGTTGAAGTTGTACACTCAAGAGTCTGTAAGATCAACACAGCAGATGCATTTCCTAGGAAACCAATCTCTGATCAGGCCTCTCATTTTGTTTGTTTTTAGATCAGGCACAGGGGTTCTGGAATCTACTCCTAGTCAGGGGGTTACTAGCTTGGGGTTCTAGCTTGGGGGTCACTCCCTGTTGTGGTTGAGCACTATGTGGTGCCAGGAATCAACTTTAGGGCTCCTATAGGCACAACATGCCCCCCAGCCCTTTGAGCCATTTCTCTATCCCTAATTAGGTTTTTTAATCCTGGTATGTTAAGGGAACAGAGAGACAGGACAGTGGATAGGGCACATGGCCAACCCAGGTTCAATTTCTGGCATTCCATATGGTCTTCAGAGCTTGCCAGAAGTAATTTCTGAGTGTAGAGCCAGGAGCAACCCCTGAGCACCACCAGGAATGCACCCCCCCCAAAAAAAAAATTTGGGGGCGTGTTCAACTCTCACCCCCAATCAGAAAATACCACACTCTTTTTTCCCCTCTAGGTTGGGGATGGCAAGTGCACCATGCTCAGGGTTTATTTCTGGCTCTGCACTCAGGGATCACTACTGGTAGTGCTCAGGGGACCATATAGGGTGATAAAGTGTAAAATCATCCCACACGCCATATCTCCATCCTCAGGTCAACCAGACCCTGAATCAGGGTCGCACATGAAATAATCCAAACCAGGCTGAGGGTGAAACACATGTAATCTGGCAATCTTCTATCTCATATTGAGAGTGAATTTCCTGCCAGAACTGTAGTTTTTATTGAGTACAGAGACCACCCCAGGTAGGGGAGTAAAGACAGAGTAAGGACAAATAGTTCAGGCTATCTTGAGCCAGTCCCACCCAGGTTTACAAGTAAGACAATCTCTGTTTGGAGGTAAATCCAAGTTGTAAACAAACATACAAAGGAACCAGGGATGATTTTTGTTTTAGGTAAAATAAGGTGCAATCTAACAGTAGGGATTGTTTCTAGGGTCTATGTGCAAGGCAAATGCCCTACTTGCTGTATTACTGCTATGGCCCAAGTGCCACTTCTTAGCATGGACATCAAGGGCAGTGATTAACTGATTTTAGATGATTTTTCATACATTTCCCTCTAGTTCCAAGACTGTGTACCCTAATTTCAACAAAATGGGACTGTTTATTTTTTCAGACTGACCAATCATTTCCCTTTTTGCTTAATGACATTTATTATATTTCAAAGCTTTCTTTGTTCCTTTAAGAAAAGCATTCCAGGGGCTGGAACAATAGCATAGCAGTAGGGCATTTGACTTGGGATGGACCTGAGTTAGATGGTCATCGCCACCGTCCACCACCCCACCCACCCCCCCCCCCCCGCCCCCGACTTCCAGGAGTGATTTCTGTGTGCAGAGCCAGGAATAACCCCTGAGCACAGCCCAGAGTGGCCCAATAAACAAACAACAAGAAGAAAAGAAAAGAAAAGAAAAGAAAAGAAAAGAAAAGAAAAGAAAAGATAAGAAAAGAAAAGAAAGAAAAGAAAACAAAAGAAAAGACAAGAAAAATAAAGAAAAGAAATGAAAAGACAAGAAAAGAAAAGAAAAGAAAAGAAAAGAAAAGAAAAGAAAGGAAGAGAAGGGAAGGGAAGGGAAGGGAAGGGAAGGGAAGGGAAGGGAAGGGAAGGGAAGGGAAGGGAAGGGAAACATTTCAATTCAAATGCCATTTTCTCCAGGAAGTTTTCAAGGACTGCATGCGCTTTTACACATCTCAATTTTACTGGTCATACTTATTCCTTCTTAGATCATTGAGACCATTTGTCCTCTAATTTTGACTGCTTCAATTCATAGAACTATTTTAAAACTATCTACTTATTTTATTTTTAAAACTTTGTGTAAACACTGTAGTCTACAGAGTTATTCATAGTACAGTTGTTTCGGGCATTTAATGTTCCAACACCAATCCCACCACCAGGATGGTCTTCCTTCCACCATAGTCTCCAAATTTCCATATGCTCAAGCCTGCCCTTATCAGGCACAGAATAATTTACTTTACATTGCATGTTACAACAAAATGGTAAGTGGAATTATTAAAAACAAAAGAAAATTTGTGAAAATGGTTAGATCTTGGGGCCAGAGAGCTAGCATGGAGGTAGGGTGTTTGCCTAGCATGCAGATGGACTCCGGTGGCTCAAATGCCGGCATCCATATGGTCCCCCGAGCCTGCCAGGAGCATTTCTGAGCATAGAGCCAGGATTAACCCCTGAGCGCTGCCGGGTCTGACCCAAAATAAACAAACCAAAAAAAAAAAAAAGAAAGAAAGAAAATGGTTAGATCTTACAACACCATTATTAAAGCATTGTCTGGGGGTTTACTGAGTTGTTTGTTGCTGGTTGTGCCTTCTGTATTATTGTTTTTGCTTATTGAACTTAATGGGCTTCTGTTTTTCTTTCTCATCTAATTTGTTGCGCTCCTACTGGGCTGTCAGTATTGTGCAATTCGAAGATGTTGCACTTTATAAGTGGCCTCATGCTCCGGGGCTCCAGAGCTCCAGGATCTGTAGGACAAGACCTGCCCCAAAGTTTTCAGGTAAAGGTGAGAGTGCCTATAACTTTCATCAGCTTGGCTTGGTATCTCTTTCAAGACTAGTTGTGAAGCTATGAGGCTGGATTGTTTACATGGTGGAGGTTGGGGGATGTGGTGTTGCTGCAGGGGCTTCCATCAGTATCTGGACTGGACACTGGGGGTAAGGTGAGCACTGCAGGCCTCCATTCTGAAAATACCCCAGAGTTTTCAGCCTGAAAGCTGTTTTGTTTTTTGGTTTTTGTTGTTGTTTTTTTTTGTTTTGTTTTGTTTTGTTTTGTTTTGGTTTGGTTTGGTTTTTGGGTCACACCTGGCAGTGCTCAGGGATTACTCCTGGCTCTACGCTCAGAAATCACTCCTGGCAGGCTCGGGGGACCATATGGGATGCCGGTATTCGAACCACCGTCCTTCTGCATGAAAGGCAAACGCCTTACCTCCATGCCCCTATACCTGCATGCTTTGTTCAATTGGCATCTCTTCCAAGATTAGTTGTGAAGCAGTGAAGGTGGGTCATTTATTTATATGGCTGTAGGGTGTGAGTAAGGCTGCTGGGCCTTCTGCAAGGTGGGGATTCATTCTTCTCCCTGCCTGAGAGGGCCCAAAATGTATTTGTGAGTTTTATCGCTTAGCATCTCTTCTGAGGTTAGTTGTGAGGCTTGAAGCTGGGCTGTTTACATGCATTTATGTGGTAGAAGCTGTGGGATGTTTAATACATTAAAAAAAAAAGAGAGAGAGAGAAAGAAAAAAAGCAGAAGTCATAGAAATAGCCCAAGAGGCTGGAGCACATGTTTGTATGAGGGGAGGGAGGCCTGGTTCTGTCATCTCGAGTTCATAGTCTCCTAAACTCAGGAACATTTTCCAAGCACCTGAGCACTCCCATTCTCGGAGCACTTTTCTGGGTGTGGTTCAAAGGCCAAACCAAACTAATATGCAAAACCCAAAAGGGCTCAATGGGCAATAGCCTTGGGCCCATAACCTTGATTTACCTGCCCTTCAATTAAATTTAATTAAAGCCATTAAAATTGGGTTCAATGAAATATGCAGGGGATAAAATACTTGCCTTGCATCCTGCCTCTCCTGGTTTGAATTCCCAGCACTGCTAGGGATCACTCCTGAGGAAGAGAGGCAGGAAACAGCAGGAGTAACACTGGGTGTAGCCCAACAGACAAATTTTCCAATCTCCTTATTCTCAAAGCCTTTCTTCCAGCATCCCACTATTTCCACACACAGTTAGGCCTCTGATAGGACTTGAGTTCTAAGCTTCCTGTAGCAATTACATTAATTACCTGCTTTAACAGATTGAATCCTGACTCTGTCTAACAGCCTCAGCCAGGAGTAAGAGTTCTAAAACATCTATGAATTGCCTTGTGTATCAGAGGGAGAATTACGCAAATAAACAGTAATGTTGTGCATGTGGACTTCAAATAGAGACTTTCAGGTAGCCAGTGGTTCAAAGATTAGTGCATTGAATTAAAAATAAAGCAAGCCAATTTCACTTTGCATATAAAGGACTCAATAAAACTTGCTTCCTTTTCTCTCTTGGTCTTAGAGACAGCCTTTATTTAGTCTTGGGGGAACTAGGTTGGAGTAGTGGTGGCAAAAGTCTGCAGTCATTACAACACTAGTGTGGCCTGTGCCCATAAAAGACATTGTAAAAAGACATGAAAGACATCAGTGATATCACAAAGGAGCCCAGAAAGAACCTTGAAACTTGACTGTCGTGGCTACTGATAGACTAGGGTCAGCAAAAGAGGCGCATCAGGGAGAGACAGATTTGGCCTCCTGCATGTGGAACTAACTGTAGGATGCTGCTTGCTTGGAAAATGGAAGAGGTGGGTGGAGACAGAGCTAAGTGAGCTGGAGAAGCAGAAGGCCAGGCTTGATCCCTGATACCTGACACCGTATGGTCCCCAAGGACCACCTGGAGTGATGCCCCAAAGACAGAACCAGAAGTAGCCTCTAAGAACTGTGTCCCACCCCCAACTCCACCAAAAAAAAGGGAAAAAAGGAAGCTGGAAGCATTTACTGAAGGCTATTAAGAAGAGAAACCATGTATGCAAAAGTACATTATAAATTAGGAAATGCCTTGCAGTTAGCTTCTGTTTATGTATTGGATGCCCTATACTTTACCTACGTGGATATTTGGATCATCTCAAAATGCTCAGGAAATGGGCGTTCCCTCCAATTTATGGATTGGAAAATGAGTTTGGAGGTTAAGTGGACTTGGCCACACCTGCCAGCTCACTCAAACTCCTCCAGCAGGAGGTTGCAACCTGGGCTCTGGGTTCCAGCTCCAGCTGCTGTTACAGCCAGATTTGATTTCTGCTGTGATTTACATCTAATTTAAATATAAACTGGGCTGGGCTTTGAGCTTTCTTCATGGACCTCAGCATGCTCCTGGTCCCACATTCCTTCCATATCGAGGTGACCACTTTTGGGAATCAGTGTCCAAACTTTGCTCCTGCAGAGAAAACAAGAAGGGCCCAAGGGCCAGGATCAGGGCAAGAGTTTCTACATCTCCTCTTCCTGGTCTGGCAAGAACCACATGGAAGCCTTTAGGAGGTTTGGCAAGCTAAGGATGCAAATCAAGAGAAAAACTTGCAGGTGAATTGAACAGCAAGAGAGAGGAAGCACATTTGCAGCCACATCTTGGCACCGAGCATCTTCAAGTGTTTGCTCTGTTCAATAATAGGCATGCAATCACGCTTTTCTCTTAACCTCCTACAACTAACTGAAAGGGACTTCAGGCCCCTGGGATGCTGTCCAAGGCTGTGACAGGGGCACAGAGATCCACTGTCAAATCAGACACCTGTTAAGTCCCCAGAGTTCCTCTGAGACTGCTGAACTCCAGGCTAGATGGAGTTTCCCAGATCAGAGGCAAGTTTAGTTTTGCTGTGGCTGCCTGCAGCAGAGGATCATTATGTCTCTGAATGTCTTATTCCCCAAGGAGCCCACAGCAGGCGGGGGTTGAAGAATCATTGGAGGCAGAGGAGGCCAGTTCCGGTTCCTTTCTAGACAAAGGCTGCCTCCATGGCCCCACATAGATACAAAGGCCTCTGTGTCTGGAGGCCTTCAGAGTTCTCAGAGACTCCTTAGTGACTTTGTGACCTCTGTCTCTCATGTTTACCACTGGGAGGGAGTTGCTACTTGAAATGATTATGATAGGGTTGGAGAGCTAGCATAGGTGTCAGGCACTTGTCTTACATCCCATCAACCCCTGTTCAAGTCCCTGGCACCACCTATGGTTCCCTGAAAATGGCCCCGTAGGGGTCACACCTGAGCACAGAGCTGACATGACATCAGGGGATGTTTGTAATATCAGATTGTCCCTTATTCTCATCTTTTTTTTTTTTCCTTATTTCCATTTCTTAAAATCCAGTAGAGGGCACCCATCGAGGGTTCTCCTTTCAGACATCTCTTTGGCCAGGCTGCCCTAACTAGCTTTGAAGCCATTAGGAAATGCAAATGATGCCATCAACTAAAGACTGAAGAAATCATTTGGTTGAAACAATGCATATTTAGTAGGCTACACGTATCTTTTAATTGATTCTCTCTAACAATATTGCTTCTAAGTAATTAAGCCGAAAAGCAATTGAAGAACGTTCACATACAGAATATCAAATGCATGCCAACATCACAGTCCATCCCACCCCCATGGGTTATTGCTGTTGTTTTTGTTTGTTTGGTTGTTTGGTTGTTTTTTTAGGCCATACTCAGTGACGCTCAGGGGTTACTCCTGGCTATGCGCTCAGAAATCGCTCCTGGCTCAGGGGACCATATGGGATGCCAGGGATCAAACCCAGGTCCATCCTGGGTCAGCCACATGGAAGGCAAACACTCTACCACTGTGCTATCGCTCTGGCCCCTGCTGTTGTTGTTTTGATGGCAATGCAATAAAACAGGGTTTAGTGGTAGTGTTTGCCCCTATGTTTGCCAGAAGTTGCCCTCGCTTCGTTGTGGTGCTAAAACAATATGCTCATCAGGAGTTGTATCCTGGCTGCAGTGCTTGCACACTTTTAGTTGTGGTGCATACACACTCACAGAATTGTGTTAGACCAGAGAGCACATGCTCAGTGTATTGTCAGATGGTCCAGACCACAGAGCAGCAGGATTATGATCTTCACATATGGGTGGCACTAGGAATATCAAACTTGAGGTTCCACACTTGCAAAGTAGATCCTTTAGGCCACCAAGCCTTCCCCTTAGTCTTCATATCAGTTATTTTCTAAAAAGACATCTTTTTTTTTAAAGCATTATTTTTATTTATTGATTGATTCATTGATTGGTTGTTGGGCCACACCTAGTGATACTCAGGGATTACTTCTGGCTCTGCACCCAGAAATCACCCCTGGCAGGCTGGGGGACCATATAAGATGCTGGAAATCGAACCGGGTCCCTCCTGGTTGGCCTCATGCTAGGCAAATGCCCTATTGCTGTGCTATCTCTCTGATCTCCTAAAAAGACATCTTGATAGAAAATTGTGAATTTTTTTTATAGAAGAGGAAATCTGAATAGCCAGTTGATATATTGAGAGATGGGCAGTCTGCTGGTCATCAGAAGATGGTAGATTAAAGTTAAAAAATAACATATTAAACGTCATTAGAGCTGTACAACTTAGAGTTTGATAATGTCAGACTTAGTAGGGGGTGAAATTAATGGCATGTTTACAGAGCCAGTCAGTGGACATGGTGATTCTACAGAGGAATGTGCAGAAGAGCTCAAGGTGGGGCCACCTTGACCCAGACACTGTGCCTGGAACATGTGTCCAGACATCGACACAAGGAATAAATAAAAGGGTATTGATGCTCTGGCAAAAAGGAGGGGAGGCCATCTGCATGTTCTCCCAAAACAATTAAATTGTTAAATTATGGCATAATCAACAGAAAGCTGTAATTAAAATAGTACATTGTTGAATATTCAAAAGCAACTTTCAGGGCTGGAAAGATAATACAGCGGGTAGAGAGCTTGCCTTGCACATGGCTGACCTGGATTTGATCCCTGCCACCCCATCATACGCTTGCCCTCTTCCCAATCTCCCCTCAGCCTGATCCCTCATCCTCATCTAGGCTAGAACCCTGCCAGAAGTGAACATTATGCATTGCTTGTTATGACCAAGAGTAAAAGATTAAAATCAACAAAACAAAATCAGCAGCTTCTCCCAAAGAATATTATATATTAAGGAACTGCAGAATTAAAAAAAAGTATGAAACCACAATTTTTACTCTAAATTTTGTATATTCATACTTCTAGGATGGGGAGTGTCTATACAATGAAAGTGCATTTAGATCAGGATGAAGATGCATTCCCATTGGAGGAACAGCTTTATTTATTTTATTTTTTATTTATTTTTTATTTTTGGGTCATACCCGGTGGCTGTGCTCAGGGGTTACTCCTGGCTCTATGCTCAGAAATCGCTCCTGGCAGGCTCAGGGAACCATATGGGATGCTGGGATTCGAACCCCCGACCTTCTGCATGCAAGGCAAATGCCTTATCTCCATGCTATTTCTCTGGCCCCAGGAGAAGAGCTTTATAAGTAACATCTTAAAAAACAAAAAATCGGAAGGCTGGAGAGATCCAGTGGGCAAGGTGTTTGCCTTGAACACAGGTGACTCTGGGTCAGTCCCAGGCACTGAGTACTGTGATGAGTAAGCATTCAGCACGACTGTTTTTGACCCAAAAAACCAGGAATCAGAAGCCCTTCAAAACAAATAATCCAACTAAAACCCATACCAAAACCTCTTAAGTATACTTATCTGTTAAATATTTCTAATTTTTATTTTTGGTTTTGGGTATGTTTTTCTTGGCTTAGTTTTGGTTTTCCTTTGGAACTGCATTTGCTGTACTTAGGGCTTATCCTGGCTCTTCGCTCAAGGATCACTTCTGGTAGGCCTCACTGGACTATATGTATTACAGGGCATCGAACCAGGATCAGCCATGTGCAAGGCAAGCATTCTACCCCTTGCACTCTCTTTCAGGCCTTCTACATTTTTAATGTAGGATAGATAGTAGTTACATATATGCCATATTATTTAACTTATTTTTATGTGGCCATCCCAGGCTATGCTCACTGCTTACTCACTGCTCTGCTCAGGAATCACGCCTGGCAGGGCAAAAGTGATCATATGCAGTGTCAGGAATGGAATCTTTGACTGCTGCATGAAAAGGCAAGCACCCTTCCCTCTGTGTTATCTCTTAGTTATCTCATATTTGATTAAATTTTTTTTATCACTTAAAAATCCTTAGAGGGCAAAGTAATACTACAGTATATATCTCTTGCCTTGTATGCTTTGAAGCGTGGTTTGATCCCCTGTACCACCTGGTCCACTGAGTATCATGGGTGCAGCCCTGGAGTCCTACAAGCCCCTGCTAGATCCTAGGGCTTGACCAAAACCACTTCCTCAAGATCCTCCCATTGAACTGCACTTGGTTGGCTAAGAACAGCTGGAAACTCTGGGGTTTCCTGATCACTTGAAAGGCAAAAAACAAACAAACTAAAAACAACTCAGAAACAAAAAAAATGCTGTAAGTTCCATGTCTAATTCCACTGCCTTGTCAACAGGGATCCTCTCTTATCTCCTGGTTAATTTCTGCTTGGCTTTTGGGTGAGTTGGAGGCTCAGTGTCAGAGTGATGGGGCACATGTCTGTCTTTCTTCATACCTAATCTCTCCTGTGCTTCCGTCCTCCTGTAATTTCCTGTTTACTTGCTCTGTGAGCCCACTGGACCATTCGCTGCTTCTCTAGAGGCAGTTGGCGTGCTAACTGCAGCTTCCCCGGGGATGATGAGCTGGTGTGTGCCATGGCTATTTGCGAGTAACAAAGTGAATTGGACATGGCTTAAACTCACTGCTCTGCACACACCAGGCCCTGAGGAAACCTTAAGCCACCAACTCTACTTGCAATCTAATTACCATGGTGTAGCACATGCACTGGATACATAGTGTTGAGGAAATACAGAGATACAGATGCTGTAGCTCTCTGTATGTGTATAATATATGCAGTAGTGTAGTAAGTAAATAAACACAGATACAGAGATATAGACACGGTAGCTCTCTAGATAGCATAAGCATTATACACATAGTATAGAAATAAACTAAGACACAGATACACATGCTGCAGCACTGTATTTCATAACATATGCATTGTACCATAGTATAAAAATAAACAGAGATACTGAGAGAGACACTCTAGCACTCCGTATGCTTCTAACACACAATATTTGCATAGTATCTAAACACAGATACAGAGAGATACAGACATTAGAGCACTATTTGTTTATAGAGTAATGTACTATATAGTCTTCACATGCAGACACACATTATAGCACTGTGTTTCTTTATAATACCTGTGATGTGCATAGAGATAGATACTATAACATTATCTGTTTATACACTATCTGCATATACATATATAGGTAAATATATATATATAGGTAAATGCAGATACCAAAATACAGCCACTATCATACTTTGTTTCTATTACACATGCACTATAGTTATATATACACAGACACAGATAGAGATAGACACTATAGCATTGTCTGTTTATAAGGTATACTGTAAGTGTGTAATATGTAGGTAAACCTAGACACCAAGATACAGACACTAGAGCATTCTATGTATTTATTTATAACACATGCGCTATGCTGTAATATAAACACAGACACTCAGAGAGATCCAGGCGCTCTGCAGGTTTTGTAACACATATACTGAGGTGGTTTATGTAATGAACCAACATCAATGGATGTTGTTTTCTCCTTCCTGTCTTTTTACCTTCCAGATTTCAGACAGGCAGTAGCACAGCTGCAGACATATTTCTTCTATTTTGTTTGGGGGAAGCCTTACACGCAGTGTTTAAGGGCCCAGGAACCCTCACAAAGTGATTTCAAACTAGGTAGTTCAATGCTAGGGCCCTATAAGGTGGTGCAGCTCAGGTCCTGCAGAGCTGGGGTGCCTCACCCAGTGGTGCTTAGGGCTCCATGCAGTAGTGGGGGGACGGGGGTTTGATCTCAGGGCCTTTCACATTTCAGGCATGTCATCCTGACCTTGACTCTGGAGCTATCACCCTGACCCCAGGTTTTCATTCATACAAACTTCTCCCCGAAGAAAAATAACCCATTGTACGGTTCTAGAAAAGTTCCAAGAACTTTTGAGCATTCCTGGGGCCAGAGAGATAGCATGGAGGTAAAGCATTTGCCTTGCATGCAGAAGGACGGTGTTTCAAATCCCGGCATCCCATATGGTCCCCTGAACCTGCCAGGAGTGATTTCTGAGCATACAGCCAGGAGTAACCCCTGAGCACTGCTGGGTGTGACCCAAAAACCCAAAAACCAAAAAAAAAAAAAAAAAAGAACTTTTGAGCATTCCTGCCCTTCCGACCTGGAGATGGTTAAGATGGCTTGTTCAATTCCACTTTGACCTTGAGTGAAGACTGCTGGGCACAAATCCATCATGTGGGTGTTTTGTTCAGCTCCAGAGGGAGTCTTCGAGGGCTATACCCCTAAACTCCTATAGAGACCCCTGGATGGAACGTCTATAAATTAACTTTTTTAAAATTAAAAATGGCGGGGGAAGGGGTCAGAGAGATAGCATGGAGGTGTAGGGTGTTTGCCTTGCATGCAGAAGGGCAGTGGTTTCAATCCCAGCATCCCATATGGTTTCCTGAGCCTGCCAGGAGCAATTTCTGAGCATAGAGCCAGGAGTAACCCCTGAGCATTGCCAGGTGTGACCCCAAAAAACAAGACAAAATAAAATGGGGGGGATATTGGAGGGAAGTGAGTGGGAAATTGGGTGCGTGAAATGTGCACTGGTGAATGAATAGGTGTTGGACATTGTAGACTGAACCATGAACAACTTTGTAATTATTCAATTAAAAATTATTTATAAGGGAGGAGCAGTTGTCTTTGGGGCTTATTCCTACCTCTGTGCTCAAGGATCACTCCCAATAGGGTTCAAGGATATAGGTATATAGGATGCCTGGGATCAAACTCAGATTGATAACTTAACACCTGTGCTATCTCTGTGGCCTGGGGATCACTTTATTTACCATGTATTCATTTTAGGCACCAGGATTTACTAGATTTAATGGTAAGGGTTTCCTGCCTAAAACGCACCAGAGTGTCTGCTTCCCTTTACATTGTACCAGAATCCCTCAGTCCCCCCATCATATCCCCTGCAACCCACCACCCTGATAAACTTTCTGCCAAAGATCTGTTCTTGAGACCACTTGAGATGCTTTCCTCTGGAAGCTAGAAGCAGAGAGAGAGAGAGAGAGAGAGAGAGAGAGAGAGAGAGAGAGAGAGAGAGAGAGAGAGAGAGAGAGAGAGAGAGAGAGAGAGAGAGAGAGAAAGAGAGAGAGAGAGAGAGAGAAGAGAGAAGAGAGAGAGGAGAGAGAGAGAAGGGAAGAGAGGAGATATCAAGTATTTCAGAGAGAGAGAGAGAGAGAAACTTTCCTTCTTACACTGTCTCCAACTTTCATTTCTCCTGCCAAAGGCTGTAGAAGCTACATTCACTGGGCTTCTCTCTCTAGCTCTCTTTGAAGACCAGGATACAGGGGATGTTCAGAAACCTTCACACAGTTCCTTCACTGAGCCACCATGAGATCCCACCAGAGGGACCTTTTATTTTTTTTATTTATTTAATTAATTAATTAATTTGTTTGTTTGTTTGTGGTTTTTGGGTCACACCCAGCAGTGCTCAGGGGTTATTCCTGGCTCCAGGCTCAGAAATTGCTCCTGGCAGGCACGGGGGACCATATGGGACGCTGGGATTCGAACTGATGACCTTCTGCATAACAGGCAAACGCCTTACCTCCATGCTATCTCTCTGGCCCTGGGACTTTTTATTTTAAAATTTGCAGAAAGAGATGGGGCCAGAGAGATATCACAGTAGCAGGGCATTTGCACACAGTTGATCCAGGACAGGTGGTAGTTAGAATCCCAGCATCCCATATGGTCCCCCGTGCCTGCCAGGAGTGATTTCTGAGTGCAGAGCCAGGAGTAACCCCTGATCTTTTCCCATGAACACAATGTTTGGGTCTTAGTTTTGCAAAACTGCCCAGTTGATTCGACTCACCCATCCCTTGAAACGCAGGGCATAGGGCTCTGTGACTTCAGCAAGGAGATAAAGAATCATTTCCTGTAACTGACTAGCCCTGATTTTATTCACTAATGAATTTGATCCAGAAATAGGAATTTGTCTCTGTCAGCTAATTTGGGGGTGGGTATGAAATGTCCAGCCATATCTTGTGGTACTCAAGGATTATTCCTGACTTGATTCTCAGGGGACCATATGGTGCCAGGGATGAACCCAGGGCTCCTGCATGCACAGCACGTCTCCAGCGTTGTGAGCTGGTCTCTCTGGCCTCTATGTTGCCTTTGATGAGGTCATTGCCTGCTGGATTTTTCCATTAATGTGAAGCATATGTGCACTGTAGTTTGGAAAGAAGATTATTTGTTTAAACTTTATAGACTGAGTTAAAAATAGAAAAATGCTGTTTCTATTTTTGGAATGTCTTACCCAGTAAGAAGTGAACATGATTGCTGCAAATATTAAGCAAAACACTGAGAGGAAAATGGCTATTTAAGTAGAAAAGCATATTCATTTAACTGGTTTTGAGGTTCATTTTCAAATAGTTATTTATTTTTAACAGAAAAACCTTTGTGTTAGAACACTTTTTGTGTTAAGATGAGAAAAGAGAGTGAGAAAGAGAGAAGATAAGAGAGATAGATATATAAATATAGATATATAGAGAGGACATCTTGGAACTAGTATAAAATGTTTATATTTTATTATTTTATTTTAAGGGTTGTTTTTTGGGGGGGGGTTGGGCCACACCCAGTGACGCTCAGGGGTTACTCCTGGCTATGTGCTCAGAAATTTCTCCCAGCTTGGGGGACCATATGGGATGCTGAGGGGATCGAACCGCAGTCTGTCCTAGGTCAGCTGTGTGCAAGACAAACACCCTACCTCTGTGCCACCGCTCCGGCCCCTATTTTAAGTTTTGTTCTAGGCTTACTTCTCTCTCTGTGTTCAGAGATCACTCCTTGCTGTGCTAATGGGATCATATGGGATGCCAGGGGATTGAACCCAGCTCAGCTGTATGCAAGACTGCTGAACCTTATCTCTCCACCCCTCACTGTGAAATGTATTTTTAAGGAGATTAGAGACTGCTAGATACCTTATAGAGAAGACAACAGTTCTTTCTTTTGTCAAAGACTTCTTAGTTTTTCTAGTTGGACTTCGAGTAGCTTTTCATTTTGCAAGCTAAATGTACTGAAGGTGATTGGAGCCATTGAAAGTATAATCCAATCTGCTCGCTGCAGATTCTGGTTAATTCTGGTTAATAAAAAACTAAATCTTGGACTCAGGAATAGGGTTTAGTTGGTAAAGTGCCTGCCTTAGAGGTCTGACGCCCGACTTCTGGTTCCAGCACGGTCCCAGGTGCCAAGTAGCAACACAGCATTGCTTTCCTTGCTGCCATGAGTGTGTGATCATGCAACCAGGTATTGTCTTCCGGAAATTGCCAAAGCAAAAATAATGAAGGCGCAAACAATGAAACCAGCTGAGGAAAAGAACTATCTTGATGCATCAATCACAGGCTGAAACTAGAGACCTTAATTAAATAGTGATTCTTAGAGTCAGAGATACAGTACAGGGGTTAAGGGCCTTGCCTTGCACATGGCTGGCCTTATTTGATCCCTAATATTACATTTGGTCTCAAGAACACCGCTAGAAATGACCCCGAAGTGCAGAGCCAGGAGCAAGCCCTGTGCACTGCTGGGTGTAGCCCCCAAACCCACAACCAAATGAGAATGCTGAAAGGATATAGTGACATAGAATGTTCTAAAGCTGATAACCTGAATCTATTGTCCCAGTACATCTTCCTCTTTACACCAATACTTCATTCATTTACCAGTGTGCTGAGTATTGTTTGCTTCCAAAGCTATTCTTCAAGTGTTCCTTCCTGCCTTCCAAAGACCCCATTTCTTTTCTCCTTTGGGGCACGAAGCCATGCCTGGTGATGCTCAAGGGCTTTTCCTGGCTGTGTTCTCAGGGATCACTCCTGGAGGTGCTCAGGGGGATCATAATGTGGTGCTGAGGATTGAACTGGGGTTGGCTGAATTCAAGACAACCACTTAACCCCATTTACTATTTCTTTTGTTTGTTTGTTTTTGGGGCAACACCCAGCAGGGCTAGGGTTACTTCTGGCTCTGCACTCAAATATTGCTCTTGGCAGACTCGGAGGACCCTATAGGATGCTAGGAATCGAATCGGGGTCTGTCTCAGGTTGGCCGTGTGCAAGGCAAATGCCTTACTGCTGTGCTATTACTCTGGCCCCCGCCATTTACCATTTCTGCAACCCCTCTTCATGTCTGAAACTCCATTTGGAATTTAGCTTGATTTAAATGTATGTGCATGTATGAACTGGAGAGAAAAATGAGAGATGCAGAAGAAAGATGGGAAGGAAATAGGAAAGTAATAGTGTGAGTGAGCAGCCAACCCCCCCCCTTGTCTTCAGGAGGAATTTGGGTTTAAAAATGTGAGGGGTTAATGCTGCTTGTGGACCCCAAGTTTCTTCCCAGCCAGGATGAAAAGAATTAACCCCCCAAATTTGCATATCTGTTGGCATGACTCATAAGAGTTCAAGGAACAGGGGCCAGAGTGATAGCACATCAGCAGAGCATTTGCCTTGCATGTGGCCGAACCCTGGCATCCCTTATATTCTCCCCACCCCCAAACCCACTACCCCCCACCCCCCCACCCCCGTGCCTGCCCAGAGCAATTTATGAATGTAGAGTCAGGAGTAAACCCTGAGCACCACTGGGTGTGGCCTGAAAACCAAAAAAAAAAAAAAAAAAGAGTTTAAGGAACAAACAAAATTGTGTTATGCTTCTCGACACAGTAGTTCATAAAACAGGAGAGGAAAACATGGAAACTTTCAGGAGGCACACCCATCCCCACAATTTGTTCTCGTTCTCACACAATCTTTCCTCTGTCAACTGCTTGTCTATAAACCCAGCCCTGAACCTGAGGCCTCCAGACCATTATTTGTTTCATTTGTAGGGTTATCATCTTGCTAAGCAGGGATGTCCCACAGAGCAGAATGAGAGCATATCAAGAGATGCGTGTCAGAAGAGATTTATGGTAGCTGTTGGCTTGTGCAATCATGGATGTTGAGACAGTCCCACAATCAGCCATTGCAAGTTGGAGAGGCAGGAGAATCAGTGGCCAATCCATTCCCATAAGTGGGAATCAGGAGTTTGGGGACCGGAGTGATAGCACAGTGGTAGAGAGTTTGCCTTGCATGTAGACGACACGACCTAGGCTGGACCCGTGTTCGATTCCTGGCATCCTGATCATCCCTTAAGCCTGCCAGGAGTGATTTCTGAGCGCAGAGCCAGGAGTAAGTAACCCCTAAGCACTCCTAGGTGTGGCCCAAAAACCAAAAAATAAAAAAAGATAGATGTACCAGGCCCGGAGAGATAGCACAGCAACAGGGCGTTTGCCTTGCACACAGCCTATTCAGGATAAAGGTGGTTCGAATCCTGGCATCCATAAAGTCCCCTGTGCCTGCCAGGAGTGATTTCTGAGCACAAAGCCAGGAGTAACCCCTGAGTACTGCCGCCGCTGCCGGGTGTGACTCCCCCAAGCCCCCCACCAAAAAAGAGTTTATTTGTTCTTGCATCTTTCTATCTCCTTTGAGTTCTGAACATGTTGGTTGATTTACCTCCATTGACGTAAATTAGCCCACTGTTACTCAAAAAATTGGTTGATGTATCCACATTGCGGAAGATCATCTATGTGTGTATGTTGTGTGTGTGCATATGTGTAAGGTGGGGAGTAATTTAACTTTACCTGATTGTGTTCAGAATTTACTTCTGGAGGCGTTCAATGTCAGAGATTGACCCAGAGTTGACTACATGGAAGGCACTGTATTATCTTTCTCTAGCTCCCGGATGCTTCATATAATGAAATCAGGCATGAATAGTCTGCTGTGTCAGGCTTCTTTCATTAGCAGTTTTCAAGGTCTGGTCCTAGTGTGGGAGACAGCCATATATATTCCTGTCTTGAGCTAATGTTGTATTTGCTGAATGTTATAGGGACATACCACATTTTGTTTTTTATTCATCAGTTCATTCACATTTGGATTGTCTCCACTTTTTAGATATTATGAATAATACTATTGAAAATTCAAGTGGCTAAATTTTTTATGGTTATGCCTTTTCATTTCTAGACTTTTCCCCCACCAATTGTTCTGAACTTAATCAGCAAGTTTTTTCCCCCTAGAAACAGTTTTATGTTGGCAAGGGAGGGCTGCAAACCACCTCTCTATTGTTTTCTAGAATTCTCTCCCTAGCATGCCTGGTACATGGTAGACATGGGTTAGGTCCCGGTATTCCACCTGGTCTCCTGAGCACCAACCAGCAGGTGTGATCTCTGATTTCAGAGTGGCCTGAAAATGAAAAAGCAAAATAAAATGAAGTAAAATTCTCTCCCAGTGGTGCAAGCTCTGTCTTTTGTTCCTCTGTCATGGGGAGGGTTGATTTCCAGAGAGGAGGGGAATCCTTCCTCTGCAAGGCTCATCATTTGTCTCATCCATCCTTTTCTAGAAGCCTCACAGTTGGATCCTGCCAATTGGATCTTCATTTGCAGCCAGTTCTCTCTCCCTCTTTTGAGAATCCCTGGCAGTGTCACTGGCTGGTGTGTGTCCTCAGCTTCCACCTTTGTCAGAGTTTTCCTTGCTGTTGTGTATACTCCAAGGGGACAGAAGTCAGGTCCGAGTTCCTGAGGGATTTCTTATAAGGATGTGTGTTGCTGGCATGGTCCTACGAATGCTCACACACTAAGAGGTGGAGTCCCAGTTGTGGCAGAGCTCTTGCTTTGCCTGTGTGAGGCTCTGGGTTTGATTCCTGACACCACAAACCAAACTGCCAAAACTTAATAGTCACACATTGAATGTCAATTTACCATCAGTTGCTGAAAACCCCCTTCCAGCTCCCAAATCCTTGGAATTTCCTGCTCCGAGGGCAATAAAGGTGTCCTTTGTTGTGTTAATGAGGCGACTTTTGGAAAGCCCTTGAGTTGCCAGGGCAACCAACCTCGTGATTAGAGACTTGAAACTTTCAGTCCCACCCTCTCTCTCATCTTTGGGGGGCAGGAGTAGGGTAGGAGATGGAGTCCAGTTGCCCATGGTCAGTGATGTGATCAATCTTGTCCTATGTGACAAAGCCCCTGTGTGATCCCCAAAGGCTGGTGTTTGTAGATCTTCTGGATGGGGGGGGGGGGTGTCCTCTTACAGATAGATTTGAGAGTGTCACACTTAGTGCCCATTCTCCATCCTCTACCTCCCTGGCTGTACCTGAGTACACTCAGTCAAATGCCAATATTCTGGGAGAATTGAGTCAAACCTGCAATGGCGGATTAGAATTGGCCCCTGAGAGGTTTTTGGCCTCTCTGGGTCTTGGGGGCAGGGGACAAAGGCAGCTCTGGCGAGCTGAGCCTTAAATTGAGGGATCAGAGGTTATCTCTAAGAAAAGCTGCAGAGTAAGCTTGAGTGAAACTACTTTGCTTGCCAGTGTAGGGAAAATCCACACATAAGTGATGGTGGCCAGGAGTCTGGTGGCTCTGAAGTTGAGATCATTGTGCAGAGGAATCTTTAGGGCTCTGGTGTGGACAAGCCAGCAGAGACGGTGAAGCCTTTAGTAGGCTGAGGCTGCCTGTCTCCCCACTTTTCACCTGTCAGCTGGTGAAGTGTCTGTCAGGCATTTCCTCAGGAGATTCTGCTGTCACCCTCCTCTTCCTTATCCTCCTTCTCTTCCACCTCTTCCTTCTTTTCCTCCTACACATCTTCCCCCTCCTCTTCCTTCTCTTTCTCCTTATCTTCCCCCTCTTCCTCCTCTTCTCCTCCTCTTCTCTCTGTCCCTCCTCTACTTCTATCTTCTCCCTTCTCTTCCTACTCATCTTTCTTCTCTTCCTTCTTTTTCTCCTCCCCTACCTTCTCCTTTTTCCTTTTTCTTCCTCCTTTTTCTCCTCTTCCTCCTCCTCCTTCTCTTCCTTTTCCTACAGTTCCTCCTTTTTCTCTTCTTTCTCCTCCTCCCCCTTCCTCCCATCCCCTTCTTCCTTCTGGGCAGACAGAATATTAGGGCTGGAGTTTTAAGGTTCATTGGGGATAAGGGTTGAGGCTTATGGTGAGGCTAAATAGGGGAGCAATTCTTTCAATTACTGGGTATCCCCCCTCTTTTATACCTTCCCTTAATGTCTCAGAAAAACAGAGCTGATGATGGGCCAGAGATTTAGTATAGTGGGAGAGCTTGTCTTGCAGGCAGCTGACCCTGGTTTGATATCAGGCACCCCATATGGCCCTCTAAGCCACCCCAGAAGTAAGCCATGAGCACAGTTGAGTGTGGCTCCCAAACAAATGAAATTACTAAAACATTCCTTTACTTTTTTGGGGGGAAGAGGTTTGGGCCACACCTCGTGGTACTTGCGAGCTACTCCTTGTGCTCAGTAGTAGCTCCTGGCAGTAGTTGGGAAATACAATTATACTCAGGACTCTCAAATGCAAAGCTAAAACTCTTCAAAGTCCATAGAAAGATGTCAGCCCAGGATCTAACTTAGATCTTGTCAGCTCAGTTCTGGCTCCACGCTCAGAAATCGCTCCTGGCAGGCTCAGGGGACCATATGGGATGCTGGGATTTGAATCAATGATCTTCTGCATGAAAGACAAACGCTTTACCTCCATGCTATCTCTCCGGCCCCCTGTCAGCTCAATTCTAATGCAACAACCTCTTACAAACTTTTCTTTAGTTTGTAAATTTTTAAAAAATTTTAAAATTTAAAACATTTTAAATTAAAAAAATTTAAAAAATTTAAAAATGTTAAATTTTAAATTTTTTTAAAACAATAAAAATTTCTTTTAAAATTTTTGTTGATTTTTGTTTGGTTGTTGAACCTCACTTGACAATGCTCATGGGTTACTCCTGGCTCTGCACTCAGGAATTACTCCTTAAAGTGTCCATATACGGGGGCCGGGCGGTGGCGCAAGAGGTAAGGTGCCTGCCTTGCCTGCGCTAGCCTTGGACGGACCGCGGTGTCCCATATGGTCCCCCAAGCCAGGAGCGACTTCTGAGCGCATAGCCAGGAGTAACCCCTGAGCGTTACCGGGTGTGGCCCCCCCAAAAAAACAAACAAACAAAAAAAAAAGTGTCCATATACAAGGCAGGTGCTCTACCTGCTGTACTATCACTAAGGTTCCTGTTTCGGTTTTTTCAAACAACAGATTTCCCACTCCTCAACCCCGTTTTCACTGCACTGTTGCAATGCTGAGGGTTGCACACCCTCTTGGTGGTGGTACATGCTGGCATTCATACATTGGTTGCTGTGTGTGGTGCTGAGGACTGCACACTGCTGCTGCGGTTCTGGGGTTTCCAGGACAGCTGCTTGGGTCACTGCCACAACACGTGAGTCAAACAAGCATCAGGCATCAAGGTTTTGTCCTCACACTTTCAGGGCCGGTACTTTTTGTCACTGATCTTTGCTTCGGAGTAACCCCGGGTGGTGCCAAGGAACCACATGTGGTGCTGGGACTGTCATTCAGGCGGGCTGCCTGCAAATAAGCACCTTAACCTCTGTTTCTATCTTGGGGCCCCTCCCCTAAGCACTCAGAGAACCAAGTGGTGAGGGGGATTAAACCTGGGGTTCCCGGGCCCGAAGAGATAGCACAGTGGCGTTTGCCTTGCAAGTAGCCGATCCAGGACCAAAGGTGGTTGGTTCGAATCCCGGTGTCCCATATGGTCCCCCGTGCCTGCCAGGAGCTATCTCTGAGCAGACAGCCAGGAGTAACCCCTGAGCACCGCCGGGTGTGGCCCAAAAACCAAAAACCAAACCAAACAAAAACAAACAAACAAACAAACAAAAACAAAAAACCTGGGGTTCCCTCATATAAAGCATAAACTCCAGTCCTCTGAGCTTGCTTCTGATCCCCACCTTTTGTGGGGGATGGAGTGGGGTGGGTTTGTTTCACACAGCTGTGCTCAGGGCTTACCCCTGAGTCTGTGCTTAGAGATTATTCCTGGTGGGGCTCAGGGCATCATGTGGAATCAGGGATAAATCAGAGCTGATCATATGCGAGGCAAGTGCAGTAACCCTTTGTACTATATTTCTGGAACCCTGTTTTGTTAAGTAAAGACTACAGAATAATAGGGCTGGAGCGATAGCACAGTGGTAGGGCCACAGGCCCAGGAGGGACCCAGCCAGATTCGATCTCCGGCATCCCATATGGTCTCCGAGCCTGCCAGGAGTGATTTTTAAGCACGGAGCCTGGAGTAACTATTGGGTGTCACTGGGTGTGGCCCCCAAAAGGATACAGAACACTAGAATTGGCTCTTGATTCTGACTGAGTCAACATCATTCATAACTCTCTCTATATTTATATATTGTAGACAGTAAAAATTATCGCTATATATTTCATGTAAACTTGCAGAGGAAAGGAGCCTATATATAGTAAATAATATAGAAATATATTTAATATTATTTAGCATATTGTATAAGATATAATATATAGTATATGATGTATCTACTTAATAGATACGGTTTGTAACATAATCCACACATTCACATTCATGAACTTTTAAGCTCTAAGTAAACCAATAATGTACTCATTCAGGTAACACTGTGTACTTGATGGAATGCAACACCAAGCCGATTCCGCCCCCCCCCTCCGGCACTCATCACACCTTCATCCGTCTTTGTTTGTTTGTTTGGTTTTTGGTTTTTGGGCCACACCCAGCAGTGCTCAGGAATTACTGGCTCTGCACATAGAAATCGCTCCTGGCAAGCTCAGGGGACCATTTGGGATTCTAGGGATAGAACCTGGGTTCATTCGAGTTTGCTGCATGCAAGGCAAAAGCCCTGCCATTGTGCTATTGTTCCAAGGTCTACACCTTCATCCATCTTGTCTGCCCCTTCAGGTCCCAGAATTTGACCTTGCCCCCAGAGCAGCCGAATCATTTGCTTTCTCCCTGTTCTTTCCGCACACTGGGCAGCCCAGCTAGGAGATAGACAGGGCTGGGGACCAGCAGTGTTTTAGCTCCATCAATGACTGACTTTGTATGGAGTTTCTCACCTCAGGCTGAGAGGGAACCAGCTGGGAGCTGTAAGATTACAGGGGCCCAAGCCTGACAACAGGTAGGGTGCTTGTTTGGAGGCTGCCAACTCAGGTTTGACCCTCCCAGCATCACATACAGTTCCTGAGCACAGAGCTAAGGTCTGAGCACTGCTTGCTGTGTCCAAAACCAAAGGGGAGGGAGTTAGAAGGAGGGGGAGAGAGACAGACAGAGACAGAGAGAGGAGAGAGACAGAGATAGGCACAGAGACAGAGAGCTAGAGAGATATTAGCGCTTCTTGGTTTACACAAATATAATTCTTGCCTGAGGGAATATACAGCTTTTTGAGGAGAGGTACAATTTTTTTTTTTCAGCAGGGAGGCTGCATGATGTTTTAAGGAAAATTGATTTGATAGCCTGAGTGATGTTAATGTTTAATAAAATTCTGGATTATTACAGAGACTTTCTTTGTGCAGTGTGACTGGCAAGCCACAGATTGGCAGCGAACTAAAATATTTCATGGGACTGGAGATGGGAAAATACGTACATGTTTTGCGTGCAAGAGAGTTGGGCTCAATCTCTGCCACTGCAAATACTATTAAAAAAAAATAACCTTTCATGGGACAGGAAGATAGCAGAGTGGTAGGCATTTGTCTCGAGTATGGCTGACCCAGGACCAGCCTGGGTTTGATTCCTGGCATCCCATATGGTCTCCTGAGCCTGCCAGGAGTAATTTCTGAGTGCAGACCCAGGAGTAAACCCCTGAGCACTGCCAGGTGTGGCCCACCCCCCCCAAAAAAAGTGGGGGAGTCAGATAGATAGCATAGAGATAAGGCATTTGCCTTGAATGCAGAAGAACAGTGGTTGCATCCATATGGTCCCCTGAGCCTGCCAGGAGCGACTTCTGAGCACAGAGCCAGGAGTAACCCCTGAGCACTGCCAGATGTGGTGTCCCCCCCCAAAGAAACAAAACAAACCTTGAATTTTTTTTAAATGAACTCAGAGTTGCAAAGGAGTATTCCTAGCTCTGTGCTCAGAAGTAACCCTTTGTGGTGCTTACAGGAACCATAATTTATGGTGCTGAGGATTTAAACCAGAGTGGTCAGGATGCCCCTGGACACTCACTCACTCTCTCTCTCTCTGTCTCTCTCTGTCTCTCTCTGTCTCTGTCTCTCTGTCTCTCTGTCTCTGTCTCTGTCTCTCTGTCTCTGTCTCTCTCTGTCTCTCTCTCTCTCTGTCTCTCTCTCCTGTCTGTCCCTAACACATATATATCTTTTTTTTTTTGTTTTTTGGGCCACACCCGGTAACGCTCAGGGGTTACTCCTGGCTATGTGCTTAGAAGTTGCTCCTGACTTGGGGGACCACATGGGACACCGGGGGATTGAACCGCGGTCCGTCCAAGGCTAGCGCAGGCAAGGCAGGCACCTTATCTTTAGCGCCACCACCCGGCCCCACACATATATATCTTAAAATAAAAGTATAAGGTGTGGAGTTCTTTGGCATTATTCTCTATGGAGGTTACGAGTTATTCTGCCGATTCCTGCAAGAGGCAGGGAGACTAGAGCAGAGAGAGAGACCTTTTTATGTCTACAGAGATACTTCACCTTTACCTTAGCTCTAAGGAGATCCTCACCAGCTCTACCCTGAAAGGAGAGAAGTAGACCCAGGTTGTAACAGTGACTCCTGGTGAAGCTTAATCACCAGCAGGACACACTCTATTCCTGCTACTTTCACAATTTAGTCTGATTTTATTTTGTGCAAAAAATATAATTTGGGGGGCTGGAGAGATAGCATGGAGGTAAGGCATTTGCCTCATGCAGAAGGTCGGTAGTTCAAATCCCAGCATCCCATATGGTCCCCCAAGCCTGCCAGGAGCGATTTCTGAGTGTAGAGCCAGGAGTAACCCCTGAGCGTTGTTGCGTCTGACCCAAAAAAGCAAAACAAAACAAAAAAAGTAATATAGTTTTCGTTTTTCTAAATGTAACGCACTTTTCTTTTTTCCTTCCTCTTTTTCTGTCCAAGTAACCGAGAAAGTATGCATTTGAGGTAATTCTGATGTCACTTTTAAATTTTTTTCTTTTTGGAGGGCCACACCTGGCTGTATTCTGAGTTTATTCCTGGCTTTGTTCTCAGGGGTCAATTCTGTTGGTGCTTAGGAAACCTGATGGTGTGTTGGGAATTAAACCAGAGTCAGCTGCATACAAGGCCAGTGCCTTACCAATGTACTGTCCAGCACCTGAAATATTTTAAGGACTTGTTGATCAGTAATTATATTTTGATTTTTGGGCCACACATGGCAGTGGTTATGGATCACTCCTGGGATGCAGATGATCAGTCTTGAGTCAAAACATGCCAGGAAAATGTCATATTATCCACTGTTCTATCTCTTTAGCCCCAGTCAGAAATTTATTTAAATAGATCAACATGGATGAGTTTCATACTGGTACATTACCTCTCAAACTCTATGTGCCAGCGACCTGAAAGGCTGGGGAAATAACTCCATTGACCAATCTGTTCTGATGAGGGCAGGGTTTGTGTTTCTAAGAAATGGCTGGTGATCTGAGGTTGTTGGACTATGGACCACAGCTCGAGTAGTAGCAAGGTTGTGGGGCCCAGAATGGCTTTTTTTTTTTTTTTAAAGGAGTGGAGAAGGGGACTTCCAAGCAATGTTTAGGAAACCTCTTGCCCTCCCGCCCTCTCCCCTCACCACTCAAGGTGATTTTTCAGTTAAATGGACCCACTGTTCAATGCAAGAACCCAAGGATGAGATGCTACTCGGACCTTGAGGTGCGATGGGAAACCGAGGAGGTGCTGGGGACCTCCAAGACTGCACTTTGTGATGCTTTGGGACTATGTGGTTCTGGGAATCAGTGGCAAAAGAAAAGAAAAAAGAATCAAGGTTGGTGGGGGCACAGCACTTTCCTAAAACGCTTCTAGAGCCGTTTCAATGACCCACGTAGAATGTCATTACTTCCTTGTTGGTTTTGGGGGTATTTTTTTTTTTTTTTTGCCTTTTTTTTCTTTTTTGGTCACACTCAGCAGTGTTCAGGGATTACTCCTGGCTCAAAGCTCAGAAATCACTCCTGGCATGCTCAGGGGGCCATATGGGATGCCGGGATTCGAACCATCGTCCTTCTGCATGCAAGGCAAATGCTATCTCTCTGGCCTTTTTTTTTTTTTTTTTTTTTTTGCTCTTTTACATTAAAACAATTTTTCTTTTTCTCCTTTCCTCCCTCCCTCCCTTCCATCCTATTTCAGGGTTGCAGGGTTTGGGCCACACCGAGTTGTGCTCAGGGCTTACTCCTGCCTTAGTGCTCAAGAATACTCCTTGTTAGAGCCCCAGGAGATCTGATGAGGTAGGCAGGTTCCAGCCAGGGATGAAACTGGAGCCGGCTGCATGCAAGCATCCCACTACCCTATCTCTCCACTTCCCCATTCCACCCTGGCCATTTTAACTTAATTTCTATATTTTTGGCATGCAGAAAAAAACTCTAGGGTTTGCAAAGAAGCCCAGGAACCTTTGCAAAATAATAATAATAATAATAATAACAACAACAACAACAATAATAATAATAATGTCTCCTTCAACCGACTGCCTTTTCCTCCAGTGGGGCAACAACAACAACAACAACAATAATAATAAAGTCTCCTTCAACCGACTGCCTTTTCCTCCAGTGGAGCAACAACAACAACAACAACAATAATAATAAAGTCTCCTTCAACCGACTGCCTTTTCCTCCAGTGGGGCAACCCCAAGAGCAGCGGGAGTTGGCTAGAGGAGTAGGAAACCGAAGTGCAAGCTTGCAGAAGAAGCTGAGGTCTCCCCAATCCAGCTGCTGGGACTCCCCGAAAACCCCAGCCGGGCATGGGGGGCTGAAAGTCCTTTATTTGGGGGACCTTCTGAGACAGGGCCACTGCTTCCCTCGCAGGGTGGTGACAGCAGTGCCAAGCCCGCCACTCCCTTTCCCTTCCATCCCTTCCCTGCCACCGGGGGGCAGCCTGGAGGAGGAGGCGCCTGTACCCCCGGGGCGCGCTGCAACTTCCCGCCGCGCGGCGTGGCCGGGCCGGCGCGGGGCTGGGCGAGGCGGGGCGGGGTCCAACGCGCGGCCTCGCGTCCCGTCCCGGCCCCCGGCAGCCCCCCGGCTGTCTGTCCCCACCCACCGGGCCACCCGGCCGCTTCCCCCTCCGGGCTGGCGGCGGGCCTGAGTGCGAGCGGCGGGCGCCGAGGGGCCGTGATGTCCCCGCTGTTCAGCTGGGTGGCCAAGGTAGGCGGCGGCGGCGGCGGTTATTAGGGTGCGCGCGGGGGTCGGGGGGAGACTGGGGGCGCCGCGAGGGGGGCCGGCTAAGTGGTTTTTCTCTTTCCTGGGAGGGTCTTCTTTATTCTGGGGTGCTGCTCCGCCTCCCAGACCCCCCACAAGCCGGGTGGGGGGCTCCACTGGGGCTTGGAGGGAGGGACCCCAAGTTTGCGCGCTCAGAACCCCGGTGCTTTCTTTTTTTGAATTTAAGTTAACTCTTTTTTTTTTTTTTTTTTTGGAAATCTGGATTTCAGGAAGGTTTGCCTTTTCTGGGTTTCAGGAGGGTTTGTTCCCCCTTTTTTTATTTAAAAAAAAAAGATTATGTATTTGAAGACAATGTATCCCATTGTTGACATTCACTGATCATGATGATACATTTGTGTTGGGGTGACGGAAAGCAAAGTGATTAAGAAAGAGAACAGAGAATTTAAAAAAGAAAAAAAAAAAGGAAGAAGGGAAGCGAGTTCATGAGCAGTTCTATTCCTAAAACTTCTTTATCACCTAGAAAGTCATTAATGCAATAGCCCAAGGTTTAGTATGCTCCTTTTTTCCCTCCAGAGATGGGAAATACATTTAAAAAATTGTGTGTGTTTGTGTGTGTGTGTGTGTGTGTGTGTGGGGCAATTGTCACAGCAAAGTATGAAAGAAATTGGAAATAAACACCTTTGGCCTAAAAAACAGGGAGGTTTGCCTTTGCTAGGGAAAGCTTTCCATTTTTTTTTAAAGCAGTTTAATTTATTTATTCATTCATTGATTGGTTTTTGGGCCACACCCGGCACTGCTCAGGGGTTACTCCTGGCTCTGCGCTCAGAAATCACCCCCTGGCAGGCTCAAGGGACCCTATGGGATGCCAGGAATCGAACCGGGCCCATCCCCGATCGGCCGCATGCAAGGCAAATGCCCGACCGCTATGTTGTGCTATGCTCTCTCCGGCCTTTAGGGAAACCTTTTCAAAGGTAAGCCTTTGCCTTGCTGTTTTCATAAAACTTCTAAAATCTCCCTTTTTTCCTTTTCTTTTTTTATTTAAACACTGTGGTCCCTTCTTAAGAGGAGCAATTGGGGGACTAGAATCTCGACCAGGTTTTGGTGAGGTTGAAACCTAGGGGTTAGGAGTGGACTCCCAGCCTTCTCACTAGCAGGGTAGGGCAACGTATTTTTTTAAAATAGCTTCCAGCAGTGACTGGTGTTGGGGTGACATGTTGCACCCATAGCCCATAAAGATCCCGGGGGTCAATGGGCATCTTTCTTGCACCCCTTGGGCACCTCTATTTACCTTCCGCTTGACAGGGCTGGCCCACTCTCCTGGATGGGAGAGTTCTGCAAGAACCCCTTACGCATTCCCAGTGACCCCTGACAAACAGTAATGAGCGAGTTATTTTTCTAGTTCTGGGCAACAGCTAAAAAACAAAGTTTTATTGTTCAAAACAAAGCAAAACAAAATAGACCTGTTTTGTGAAGCAGATAAGGCCTGGCTCCTGTAGGTGCTAATAAAATGGAAACACTGAAGCCAGATAACAGCTATAATACTGGACGCTGGGATCTGCATTTCTGAACTCTCACTGAGCCCTCACTTCCTGAAACACAGCTGGTGGCAAAGTGAGGCGACTGGTCACAGTCCACACCCTTTTTAAAGTGGGTTTTTTTTTTGTTCGGAAGAAAAAAAAAAGTGATAATGGCCAGATTTTCTGCTCTTGAAGTGATAGCTAATCTGCATTTTAAAAAAATATTGTTATTGGGGCCGGAGAGATAAGGCATTTTTGCCATGTATGGGGCTGACCTGGGATTCCTGACATCCCATATGGTTCTTCAAGTTTACCAGGAGTGATTTCTGAGCACAGAGCCAGGAGTAACCCCTGAGCATAGCCGGGTGTGACCCCAAAACAAAATTAATAAATACCCCAAAACCAAATAAATAAATAAACCTTTAAAAAATAAAAAAGTTACACTTTTCAAATGGTTTTATGGTTACATAGTTTAAAATAAGACCAAGTGTTGTCTGATTATATTTTACCCCTTGAGATGGACAGTGAATCTAATTCTAGTGTTTTAATTTGCAACTGTGATGTTGAAAGGAGAAAGAAGTCCAAAGCCTGCTTTGCCTGGTGGGTGGTCAACCTGGGTTTCATTCTCTGCAGCACATCTGGTACCCCAGTGCCCAGGGCTGCCTGGTGTGATCCCCAGAAAGCACAGTCAGGTGTGGCCCTCAAATAAACAAATACATCTTTAAGAGGTAAATCTTGGGTCTTTGGAGATGGCTCAAAGGACTGAAGCTCATGCTTTGTGTGTGGGAGTCTGTACTAATATCCCCTTGTGCTGCATGGTCCCCTGAATAACAGTAGGTATCAGACACTATCTCCACCTCCCCCAAAATGTAAAATTTTGTAGTTAACACCTGGCATGCTTGGAATTCATATTCAGGAGAGAGTTCCCCATGCAAAGATTTAGTCCTTTGAGCTGTCTCAAAGTTGGATTTTTTTTTTTTTTGGTTTTTCTTTTTTGGGTCACACCCGGCAGCACTTAGGGGTTTACTCCTGGCTCTATGCTCAGAAATCACTCCTGGCAGGCTCAGAAGACCATTTGGGATGCCGGGATTCGAACCACCGACCTTCTGCATCCAAGGCAAATGCTTTACCTCCATGCTATCTTTCCGGCCCCCACTGTCTCAAAGTTTTAAGAATTCCTCTTAGAGTCTGGAGCAATAGCACAATGGATATTGCATGTCAGCACCCCCATAGAGTCCCCCTGAGTTTTACCAGGAGTGATTCATGAGCATAGAGCCAGAAGTAAGGCTTGAGCACTGCTGGGTGTGGCCCCCAAAGAAAAAAATGTTAATTAAAAATAACCTCCTGTTAGTACTTTTAGAGTTTTGTTTACTTTCCCAAGACATGTTTAATAAAGTGCTTTGCTCTAGAGGCTGGAGATGGACTTGTTTACTTCAGACTTCAGTGGCTAAAGTGAAAACAGATCAAAGTCTATTAAAAAAAAACACACCAACCCTCTCCCCCTCCAACCCAAAGAAACCCAAACCCAGCACTGGTGATGACAGTTCAGCCTTCTGCTGGATCTTCTAGTGACAAGGCCTTGGAAAGCTCAGGTGAATGAGCTTTGTGAGTGTTGATTACTTGTCTTAAGTGCTGAATCCTTCCAAAATTATTTAGAACAACAGCAAAACTATAAAATGTTTCTGGAGCACAGCTTAACAAGTTATCATCATTGGTGGGAGTGAGGGGGGCACAAGCAACAGTGCTTAGGGCATCTTGCTGAGTGTTTTTTGTTTGTTTTTGTACCACACCCTGCCATGCTCTGAGCTCAGGAATTCACTCCAGTTGCTGAAGGGACCAAATGGGATGCAAGGAAGGGACCATGTTCGGGAACAAACCAGTGTTGGTTGCACACTAGCCAAGTACTTGAACCCCTATACTCTTTCTCTGATCCCCTTATCATAGTTTTGAAGACCTCACCTACCAAGAGGTAATTCTTGTGGACCGAGTACATGCTTTACCTGCAGGAAGCCTGAGTTCATTCACAAGCACCACTTGGAGCCCATCTTGAAAGTGCCCCCTCCAAAAATAAAGGATATTAAATACAATAAAGAGAGAAAGGGCACCCGAAATGCACCCCCTCCAAGAATAAAGAAAGAAATAAAGTTAGGACTGTTGGTATATTTCTTTTAGGTGGTAGGTTATGTAGGTTAGGTAGGTAGGTGAATGATATTTTATGGATATAATGTTATTTAGTGAGAGCTTTTAGGATATAAAATTCTTCGAAAGTTTCATTCTTTCTTGGGCTTATAGATTAGAAGTGATATTCAGTGGAACCAAGCATTTTTATGGGCCAGACACTAAATACACGGTGTGCAATCCCAGGATACAGTATAAGAACATTCAGTGCCCATGCACTGTCCATAAACCCTTCTCAGCAAGTTTGTGTGTGTGTGTGTGTGTGTGTGTGTGTGTGTGTGTGTGTATCGTAACATTTTGACCTTTGTAAACCGTAGTTTGACATGTGACAGGGAAGAAGTGGGTGGCTCCTTTTACAGCAAATGTATGCCTAAGGATGATTTATTTCACTTGGGTGATGCCCTGATAACTGTAGGAATGTTGAAGATATAGAATAAACAATTTCATGGTGCAGGAAGAAAGCAAAAGTCAGAGAAAATTTTAATTGCAAAGATTAGCTGTTAAAAAGCCACTTTTAGGGGCTGGAGATACAGCACAGTGGTAGGGCTTTTTGCCTGGCACGCGGCCGCCCTGGGATGGACCTGGGTTTGATTCTAAGCATCCCATGTGGTCTCCCAGTCTGCCAGGAGCAATTTCTAAGCACAGAGCCAGGAGTAACCTCTGAGTGCTGCCAAGTGTGGCCCAAAAACCAATAAATAAATAAATAAATAAATAAATAAATAAATAAATAAATAAATAAATGAATAAATAAATAAAACTGCTTTTAACAGACAAGAGAGATAGTACAGCGGGTAAGGCACTTACTTGCCTTGTTTGTGGCTGACCCTGGTTCTTTACCCAGCACCCCATATTGTCCTCAGAACCCCACCAGAAGTGATCCCTGAGCATAGAGCTAGGGAGTGATCTATGAGCACTGCCAAGTATGGCTCAAAAACTGGGGGGAGGGGATGGTATTTAAGAGAAATTGGACATGGAACTGGGGTATGGCTTACGTGGTTCAAGTGTGAGATCTTTGGTTTGATTGCCAGCATACAAAAAACAAAAAGTACGATGTTACTTATTCACAACCTGAAGTATAAGGCCAGGATGTGCTGGGTCCCCAAAAAATTGGACCAGGTTTTATAGAGTTGTGTTTTCTTGATTTGTTTATACCTAATGATTCAAGACATTTGAATTTTCACATAGATAATAAATTATAGTGTTTTGGGGGTACAGATTTCCAGGCTAAACTCACAGATATCCCTAAGGGTTCAGCACGTGGAATGTTGCTTTGCCTTCATGGATCTTCGAATGAAGAGAATTGCTGCAAGACAGCTTCTGGATTTGCACCTGCCTGCAAAGATAATGGCTGAGCTTATTGCTAGTATCTCAGTGGACTTTAACTATGCAGATATTAGTTGATCAGGTACCAATGGAAACAGAGACCTAACTAGGAACAGATCTGTTGAGTTTTCAAATTTGCATTGGTTTCTTAGAAATTAGGCCATGCATGAAGTTAGTTTTCCAGTGCTTGTGAACTTTCAGCACTTGTTTATTGGGTTCCTTCTGTGGACCTAGCAGTGTTTATGCCCTAAGGAGTTAGCTCCCTTTGCACAATAGGGTTATCTTTTAGTAAGTGAACTTAAGTATTTTGAAAATGCCTTTGGGGTGGGAGGTGGGAGCTTGTTCAGTGGCTAGGGCACATGCCTAGCATACTTTCAGCTTGGGTTCTGTCACTGCACCACAAGGTCCCCTGAGCAGTGCCAGGTGTAGCTAGAGGGGTCCCCAAACACTGCTGGGGTGACCAAGTTACTGCTGACATCCCATGACCTGAACCAAAGCCCTATTGGCAGGGAATTGCCATCAGAACTCCCAAGTCTCTGAACACTGCTTGGCAGTCCTCTACCCCCAAATTATTACAGAAGGAATCAACAAGTCTATTCACAAATCTGTTCATTCAGCACAGCTTTTATTGAGTAGCTGCTGTGTGCCACAGTAGCTTAAGAGCTGGAAATTTAGCAGTAAATAGAAGCAGATCAACCAGTCCTTACTTTCATGGAACTCAGATTTCAAGATGGGAGAGATGACAAAGAAATATGCAAATAGGGCAAGACATGAGAGTGTGTGTGTGTGTGTGTGTGTGTGTGTGTGTGTGTGTGTGTGTGTGTGTGTGTGTGTCTTTGGGGCCTGCACCTGGCTGTGCTCTGGGATCACTTCTGATGGTCTCTGGGGACAATGTGCTGGGGACTATATATAGCTCTACTATCTCTCTGGCCCAAAGGGTGATAGGAAGAAATGTAAACATGGCTGTGTATGGTAGTGGTAAGGGGAAGGAGGCGCTGGGCTGGAGATTCATCAGCATGGAAGGGCCTGAAACATATACTATGCAAAAGGTACAGTGGGGACTAAGGCCTGGAGGTGGCATCAGGTAGTAGGTGTGCCCAGAGTATAGAGATGTTGGGCTTGATCAGGATAGGGGCTGCAAATGAAGATTCCTCTTGCACCAGACCAGGTTCAGTGGGCTTGGACATGGAAAGTCAGTGGAGGGAGAGAAAGGAACATCAGCTCATGCACATGGGCCAGAAGTGGGAAGCACTTAGGAGGCCTTTGTGGTCAGGCCTGCTGATGGTAATGGTGGGAGGCTGGAGTTGGTAGAATGAACAGTCATGGATACATGCTTCTAGTTTCACCATCTTCTGAGCTGGTGGGACTCACTGACTCTGCTCCTCTGTCTGAGCTTGTCCCTTGGCTTTTGAGCCCTGTTATCCTCTGCTGGCTGGGTTTATTCATTTACCTTTGAGGTTTCCTGCTGGCTGATCAGTCCACCTCACTGCCTCTTGCCCTGGGTTGGCAGCCAGACTTGCCCTGTCTTTCCCAGCTCTGCCAGGACCTCCAGCTAGTGAACCTCTCCCCTGTGTCTGTGGACTTGCAGCCTAGTGTCTGTTTGTCCTGGATGATCCTTCCAGGCAGACAGTGCAGAGCAATCAGAAAATACATGATAAAAAGCATTTCCGGTCGGCTTTCCTCCTTTGGAATTAGTGGTAGTTTGAGTTGAATGCGGAGGAGTAATGACGCCTCGTCACAGCCAAATGGTTTCTTGACTTGAGAAATGTGCCGCCTCTGCTGAGTGGGTGAGGCCCCATTGGGAGCTCCGCCTGCTGAGAACTGCATTTGCAGGGGTGCACGTCTTGGGAAGTGGAGGAGAGATGAGCCAGGGTGAAGCCCCACCCAAACCACAGACCTTTAAACCCAGAGTCTGGCCCCCAATGAGAAGGAGGCAGATTGGAGTTTGCTTCAGACAGCCTGTCTATGGATCTGAGCCTTAATGAAGATGCCCCTTCCTGAACCTTCTCTATCTTCTTTCCTAAGGAATGGGAATAATCAGGGTTGAAGCAATCCAGTTGTGGCCTTGGAGGAGGACAATGATCACCACTGGGATGGAGTGGCTGCACCTGTACTCAGAGTTGGATCCAGGACAGGGCAGAGTAGGATCACAGAGACTGGAGGCCTTTGGATAAACCCAAGTCCCAGGCTGACCATCTCCAGGCAGGAGATATAGAGGAGCAGAGGCTGAGTGAAGCTCAGCGTGAACATGGTCTTCAGAAGTTCAAACTTCTTTGTCCCCCAAATTTGTGTAGCTGTGTTGTTGTTTCTTCTGTTCTAGCCTCTGGCACCTACTGGGCCTCCACATGTGCAGACTTGCATCTTGTTTCCTTTTCTAGTCCATGGATTCTGTTTTTGTTTTGGGGGCCCAGCTGTGCTCAGAGGCAATTGTGAATCAATTCTGAGTTGGTGTTCCTTGCAGTGCTTGAGTACCACATGGTGCTGGAGATCAAATCTGGCCCTCCTGCGTACCAAGTATGTGCTTATCTTGTTATTTATCTTTGTAGCCCAAGACCTGTGATTTAGGGGGTAGGTGGAGAAGATGTGGTTTGAGACGCATCTGACTGTGCTCAGGGGATTACTCCTGGTTCTATGCTCAGGGATCACTCCTGGCAGATTCAGGGGACCATATAACATCCTGGAGATGTTATATGTTCAAGGCAAGTGCTGTGTTCAAGGCGAGTGCCCAACCCACTGCAGTATGTCTTTGGCACTGGGACCCAGTACAAGTTTTTTTTAACTTTGGGGAAGCACATCAAGTTGAACGAATTACATTGATACAAGGAGCATCAAAATCAAAATCTTTTTTCTCTCCCAGCACCCCTTTCACTGGTGTGCCCACCTTGTGACTGTCACCTGTACTCCATGGACTCTCTTCTATAGGAGAAAAGGGTCACACAGATCAATTAGGTGACTTTGGAGAAGATGACAGTGCTTGTTTGTGGCAGAGTTTAGCTGGCTGGATTTGCGGGCCTCGTTAATCCCACACATGGTAGTGTTAACACTTCTTGTTTCTCAAGTGTTTCACTAAAAACCAAAGTACTCATGTCTCCCAAAACAATGGACTAAGATTTCACAGTCATTTCAAACACAGCTGCACACTATAATTCACATCGGTTGTGTTTTTCAGAGTCCCAGTAAGTGAAGTGGAGGTGCCCTTGGAGAAGGGGTTTGAAAAGAAATCTGAGCAGGGCAGCAGTCAGTTGGGACAGTGGGGAAATTCTTTGATTAGTGCAGGCATTTACTCACAGCAGTTGAGTGTACTGGGTTTGGAAGACATGACACGAGGGCCGGTGGAGGATGGACCTGCCAGAGTCGTGTGGTGACAGAGCTCTGCTCATGGCTGCCATGACCTGCCCACAGACTTACTTTGTGCTCACAGGTGCAGGAGGTGGGGTGGGTGTGGAGACTGTAGCTCTCTCCTCAGCTTGGTGGTGAATCTTGGGAAGAATCTGTGCTCAGATATATGCCATCTGCAAAATGGGGTTTAAGGGAGGAAACACTTCATGAGCAGGAACATGGAACAGACTGAAGTGTTAAAAAAGTGAGCTTACATTAATTTTTTGTTTTGTTTTGTTTTGTTTTGTTTTGGGTCACACCCGGTGGCTCTTAGGTTTTACTTCTGGCTCTGTGCTCAGAAACCATTCCTGGCTCGGAGGACCATATGGGATGCTGGGAATCGAACCCACATCCATCTTGCGTCAGCTGCATATACTGCAAACGCCCTCTTGCTGTACTACCACTCCTGGCCCCAACATTCGGGGTTTTTTATTTGTTGTTGTTGTTTTGGTATTTGCATCTCCCCCAGTAATGCTCAGGGGTTACTCCTGGCTCTGCACTCAGGAATCTTTCCTGAAGGACTCAGGAGACCATATGGGATGCCAGGGACCACACCTGGGTTAGCCACTTGCAAAGCCAGTGCCCTGCTGTGCTATTGCTCTTGCCCCACCATCTCTCATTCCGGGTATAATTGGCATCCCAGTTGTTGTGGAAGTGGTGCTGCGATTCCCTCTTCCCTAACTCTCGGGAGATAGGTTTGGAGCTGAGGAGCTAGTCCCCAGCACCGCCAGAAGTGACTACTGAGCACTGGACAGGGAGTAGCTCTGGTGCTGTCAAGCTTAAAGCTCGCTGAGCCTGGGAGATAACTCAGAAGACTAGTGCCAGAGCTTTGGATATAGTTGGCTCAAGTTTCATTCCTGGCATTTCATGGTCCTGTGAGCACTGTTAAGAAAGAGCCCTAAACAGCACCCCAGGTTGGAGAGGTGGGATTATATTTAATCCCTGAGCAATTTCTGTGTGTGGTTCCAGAACCAACAAAATATGAATGATCTTACTTCCAGTCCTATTTGAGCTCATCTACCAGTGCTGTTTCTATAATTAAAGGATTAGAACACGTGCAGGATATGAAACAAGGAGCTCAGATGTTAGGAAAATATTTTCAACTGAGGTGCCTAAGATCGAAGCTCTGTATTAAAATGGAACTCGTCATTTTTCTGCTTGTCTGTAGTTTAGACCACACCTGGGAGTGCTCAGGGGTCACTCTCCATGGAACTTAGGGTGAGCTCCTGAGGGGCCAAGAATGGAGCCCTTGGAGTGATCGCTCTGATAATATTTAAACCCCTGGTTTTTGGGGGCCAGAGAAATAGCACAGAGGAAGGGCGTTTGCCTTGCAAGCAGCTGACCCAGGACTGACAGTTGTTTCAATCCCAGAATTCCATATGGACCCACGAGCCTGGCAGGAGCAATTTCTGAGTGCAGAGCCAGGAGTAACTCCTGAGCGCCGCCAGGTGTGACCCACCCCCCTAAAAAGAGCCCCCTGGTTTTTGTGATAGCAGTTAAGGAGGGATGAAAATAGAAGAAAAGAAAACAGTGGTGGGAAGAGGGAAGGCAGGTCAGGACTGGTGGGAGGTGAGACCAACGACGTCATGGAAAAAGTCAGTAGTGGAGGGACCATAAACTTACTGCACTGTCATTTTGTTGTTGACCCGAGCTGCTGAGTTACACATTTCAGCGCTCACTCACTTCCTGCTGCTCTTTACAGAGTGCTAGAAGCCCCTTCCCATCCTCTGGAAAGTTCGCTTTCACTTAGTGAATTGGCTTCCCCACCAATGCCATCCTTTTCCCTAGCTCTAGGCAATCAGTCTCAGGCTTGGGCTATGGGTGCTGGTTTGTCATGTTTACTGTTGGTCTTAGCTGGGTACTCTGGGAACAATGGCCAACCTTCACCCCTAGGACTCCAAAAATGTTCTTTGTTTGTCTGTCTTTTTTGGGGGCCACACCCAATGTGTGTTACTCCTGGCTATGCACTCAGAAATCGCTCCTGGCTTGGAGGACCATATGGGACACTGGAGGATCGAAACGTGGTCTGTCCTAGGCTAGCACCAGCTAGGCAGACTCCTTACCACTCTGCGCCACCACTCTGACCCCTGTTCTTTTTTTTTAACTTTATTTATTTATTTATTTATTTATTTATTGGTTGGTTGGTTGGTTGGTGGGCCACACTCAGCAGTGCTCAGGACTTACTCCTGGCTCTGCACTCAGAAATCGCCCCTGGCAGGCTGAATACAATGAGTGTGGACTGGCATTCTCTGGGTCAAAGGCCTATTTAGGAGACAGTCTATGGCATTTTACTTGGCCACTAAGTGGCTACTGTCACTTCTCTGGTTTCTCTCTCTCTCTTTTTTTTTTTTTTTCGGGGTTGGAGGGATACATCTGGCAGCATTCAGTGGCTATTCCTAGCTTTGTACACAAGAGTCATTCCTAGTGGGCTCGAGGGACCAAATGGGGTGCCGGAAATCCAACTGGGTTTGCCATGTACCTACTGTGCTTTGGCCCCTGGCTTCAGCCTTATTTTTACCCCTGGACTAGCCTGGGATTTTGAAGTTTCATGATTTTGGTCCAGCCAGGCTGGTGGTTCAATGTGAGTGCCCAAGGATGTGGTGCTGCTCAGACCCTAGTGTTCAGGGGCCCTCTGGGTGTGGAGTTGGGGAGCGAACCCAATGTCAGCCTCAAGCAAAAGGTGTGTCTTCATTGCTGAACTCTCTCTTGCTCAGGCCCCAGGCCTCAGGCCTTGGTCTGTTATGTTAGGGCTTTGTTCTGAAGGATGCCAGGAACCTCTTAATTTGGAATTGTGTCTGCTGAGGTGGTAGGACTGTCCCTTTGATAAGGGAGAGGGACCCAGGATGAAGCTTCTGTCTAGCTGTTAGAGGTGGCGGTATTGTGCTTGGCCAGTGGCTTCTACGTAGGGATGTGTCCATGCTCTGAAAGGGGGATGGGGGGAAACAGCTGTTCTCCAGGACTAATCCATGTAAGAGAAAAGTACAGGGGCTCGAGCACTTGCTTTTATCCTAGGTTTAATCCCAGGTACCCCATATGGTCCTCTGAGTATTGCCAGGAATGATACTTGAGTACAGACCCAGGAGTTAGTTAGCCCTGAGCACCGCAAGGCGTAGCCCAGAAACAAAAAAGCAAACAGCAGTGGCCGGATAGATAGTACAGCAATAAAGTGTTTGCCTTGCATGCAGCCAACTCAGAACAGAGGCAAATCCAGGCATCTCATGTGGTCCCCTGAGCCTGCCAGGAGCAATTTCTGAGTGCAGAACCAGGAGTAACCCCCGAGAACTGCCGGGTGTGACTCAAAAAACAAAACAAAACAAAAAAAAGCAAACAACAATAACAAAACATTGCCTGACTCATATCATATCCAGAATTTATCATCATTAAATTTAGCGCTGGATTTTGGTTCTGTTTCTTTTGCTTTTTTGGGGGTCACACCCGGCAGTGCTCAGGGGTTACTCCTGGCTCTATGCTCAGAAATCGCCCCTGGCAGGCACGGGGGACCATATGGGATGCTGGGATTCGAACCACCGCCCTTCTGCATGGAAGGCAAACGCCTTACCTCCATGCTATCTCGCCAGCCCCTTCTTTTGCTTTTTTACATTGTGCTACACCTGATAGTACTCTGGAGCTACTCCAGGCTCCTGCTTCAGAGGTTGCCTTAGGCACTGCTCAGAGACAAGCCCTTGCCGTCAGATATGGGTGGGCTCTGGGGAAAGTCCAGAGTGACCTTGTTCAGGTCTCAGTTGCCTTGAGTTCCCTTTCCCTAATATGGGTGTTGCCCTGCAGCTATTTCTGAAGTTCCTCTGCTTCTCTCCAAGTGCTACCACCACCGTGAGGAATTTCTTCACTTCCAGGGCGTCTCAACTCCAGGAAACTGTGTGTCGGCATCCCACGAGGTCAAGTCTCCAGTTTTGAAAAGCTTGAGAAGTGGGCAGGAAGTGTGTTGCTAGTAGAGTGTGTGATCGCCGGCCCACCCACACGCTGCATGGGCGCCGCTGGGTCCTTTGCGGGAAGTTTTCTTCCCAGGGGAGGACCCAGAGGAAGTTTGTCATTGGGGGAAAATCAAGGGCATGAATTTACACTATTTTGAAGCAAACACACACGCCATGCCATTGTGATGCTCTGGATGGGATCAGCCATTTATTGAAAACAGTATCATATGTTTTGTAATCTAAACGATGATAATTTTTTTTTGCCAGTAATGTAGTCTCAGTCCTGGCCTTATATGTGTGAGACTCTGGGCTTGATTTCTGGTATTTCCTGCCCTACATCACCTCCAAGGGAAAAAAAAAAAGACATTTATTTATTTATTCATTCATGTATTAATTCATTTATTTTGGTTTTCCAGGCCACATGGGTGGTATTCAGGGCTTATCCGCAGATTTTGAACTCAAGGATCACACTTGGCAGGGCTTGGGAGACCATCTATGATGCTTATCTGGGGCTCTAACCTGCGTCTGGCTGCATGCAAGGCAAACACTCCACCCACTGTACCATCACTCCAGCTCTAAATGACAGATTTAATTTTTTTTTTTTTTTTTGGTTTTTGGGTCACACCCGGCGGTGCTCAGGGGTTACTCCTGGCTGTCTGCTCAGAAATAGCTCCTGACAGGCACGGGGGACCATATGGGACACCGGGATTCAAACCAACCACCTTAGGTGCTGGATCGGCTGCTTGCAAGGCAAACACCGCTGTGCTATCTCTCCGGGCCCAGATTTAATTATTAACTTGGGTGTAAGAAATGTAATCCAAAAGCCCAATCAGGAGTGATGCGTTTGTTGTTTCCCATAGGCTGATCAAATTGTGTTGCTGTGAATGTTTGCAGGGTTAGGAAGAAAGAAAATCAGCCTCGTCACATTCCGTGTCCATCACAGTCTGTGAGTGGCCTGTCCTCTGGGCCATGCAGTGGATCTCGGCTGCTGGCTGAGATCCATTTCTCTTTTTTTTTTTTGTTTGTTTGTTTTTGGATCACACCCAGCAGTGCTCAGGGGTCACTCCTGGCTCAGAAATTGCTCCTGGCAGGCTTGGGGGACCATATGGGATGCCCGGATTCGAACCACTGTCCTTCTGCATGAAAGGCAAACGCCTTACCTCCATGCTATCTCTCCAGCCCCGAGATTGATTTCTTAACATGTGTGAAGGAATCTACACTACTCTGGTGCTCTACCAGCTGAGTGCCCTTTTGGTAGACACAGGTAGTTATTTTTCAAATGCAGCAAATCCCATTGATCAGTCTTACTGTTGCTTATATTATTTTTTTCTTTCGTTTGATTTTGGGGTTGTTTAGTTTTGGTGGCCATACCCAGTGGTGCGTAGGGCTTATTCCTAGTTCTGCCCTCAAGAATTATTCCTACTGGGATAATATGGGATGTCAGAGATCAAACCTAGGTAAACTATATACAAAGCAAGTGCCTTTACCACTGTGCTATTTCTCTGGACCCTATTGTTTATTGTTGTTTTTTTAATTGTTTTTATGATCCAAAAATAGCCCCTGAGAATTGCACTGCCAAGTGTGCCACCCCTTCAAAAAAAAAAAAAAAGAAGAGCCGGAGCAATAGCACAGTGGTAGGGTGTTTGCCTTGCATGAAGTCAATCCTGGGCGGACTCTGGTTTGATTCCCCACATTCCATATGGTTCCCCGAGCCTGCCAGGGCCAACTTCTGAGTGCAGAGCCAGGAGTAACCCCTGAGCACCTCCGAGTGTGATCCAAAAATGAGAAGGAGAAAGAGAGAGAGAGCAACAAAACAAAAAGAATCTCTGTTGACCTTGCAAGAGTGATGAATAGAGAGAAATCAGAATAATTCAGACCTCCCCAAGATATCTAGAAACGAAGTGCCTTGATTGATTGGGATGTGGGTGTGCGAATGTGTGGTGGACAGAACCCTGAGCCTCTCCTGGCCTGGGAGGTTACTGCTGCTTGGAAGCCTTCCCGGCAGCAGCTCTTGGAGGGGGCCTAAGTCTTTATCTCTCTTCAGTCTTAGTTTTGGGGATAGGGTGACTGGCTCTCTAGACATATTCCTGATTGTCAAATGTTTGGTCTCAGGAGGGTGAAGTCAGTGCCTGCCAGAGGGTGCCCCCTCTCCAGTCAAGGACCCCCAGTAGGGAGGAAGAGAGGAACTTTCAGACCTCTAGCTCTCAAAGCCCTATGTTATGTGGACATAAGTTTTCTTGGTCTTTGCTGTGCCAGAGATCAAACTTAGGGCCTCCCACATGTAGCATGAGTAATTCCCTATAGGATATTGAGTCCTGCCTCTGTGTCAGTCCTCAGAGCCTCATCAAGGAGGGGCAGGGACAAGTTTCCTTTTCCTCCAGAGCTCCATTCCCAGTGCTTCCCAGCAAATCCACCTCCTTCTGCCCAGTTCTGGAGAATTTTAGGGTTCCTGATCTGCCTCTGTGACTCTCCTTCCTTCCTCTGCTCTCAGCCCTTTCCTGGTGATGGGTGGGCACAAAGACTGGTCCTTCATGTTCCCTTTTCATGCCTGAACCCCAAAGCCCATCACTGCTTCCCTGTCTTTGGGACCATGGAACAGTTTTTGGGACTTTGGATATTTGCAGACCCCTGGAGTGGGGGGCCAGGGATTTCTGCTCTGGGGTTGCAAGTCTCTGCAGTTAAAAATGAAGTTTTTGGTGGGCCTGGTCAGGATAGGACATAGGCTGTGATCCCCTCCAGGTCCTCTATTTTGTTTGTTTTGTTTTTGTTTTTGGGTCACAGCTGGCAGCGCTCAGGGGTTACTCCTGGCTCTATGCTCAGAAATCGCTCCTGGCAGGCTCAGGGGACCATATGGGATGGCAGGATTCGAACCACCATCCTTCTGCATGGAAGGCAAATGCCTTACCTCCAGGCTATCTCTCTGGCTCCTGTCCAGGTCCTCTTATCATCAAAGGAAGCCTTTGGGCTCGGTGTCACTGACTTCTCTTTCCTGAACCTACTTCTGGTCATGAGTAGATTCTGTCTGGTTCTCCCAGACTTAAAGGCTACTGAACCTTGAGATCTAGCTCATGTGAACTCCTGGAACATGAAGTTGACCTACAGGTGCTTTTATGTGACACTTGATGGCTGTCATACCTGAACCCTGCTGTTAGGTCCCCCTTCCCCTTTGGGACTATGCCCAGTGGTGTTCAGGCATTACTCCTGGCTCTGAGTTCAGAGATCACTCCTTACAAGACTTGGGAGACCATATGTGATATTGGGGACCAAATCTGGGTCAACCATGTGCAAATTAAACACCGTACCCACTGTGCTATTATTGCTGGCCATGTAGTTCATATTTTGATACTATGGCTAATTTCCTCTTGGTCTTGCAAAACTCTTTTGTATCTCCTGGTGTCTTTTTGATTCCAAGAATATTCCACAGGGTTGAGTCTGCAGTACAAAGGGTTTAGAATCTCCTCATTGATCTGGGGGTACTTTGGAGAGAATAGCTGATCCCTGCTTGGGGGGGGTCATTTTTAGGAAAGTGTGGAGTCGACATTACAAGCTGAGATGCCTCTTACCCTTAAATAGCTTCTTGCCATGGTTTTGCCTCTACCCAAGCCCGCTGCAGTTCCCACATTGAGCACAGCCTTGGGAGCACTTGTGCTCCTAGTTGTTACCCCAACACAATAACCAGGGTTAAATGCATTCTCTGTCACCTTTGGAATGGGGAGCTGAGTATCCCAGAAGGAGTTCAGTCTTCATTAGCCTCAAACCTCTCATCTCATGATCCAAATGGATTTTTTTTTTTTTTGTGGTTTTTGGGTCACACCCGGCAGTGCTCAGGGGTTACTCCTGGCTTCATGCTCAGAAATTGCTCCTGGCAGGCACGGGGGACCATATGGAACACCGGGATTTGAACTGATGACCTTCTGCATGAAAGGCAAACGCCTTACCTCCATGCTATCTCTCCGGCCCCCCAAATGGATTTTAAACTTGTTCCTGGTTTATTGTTTGTACAGCATTTGTCCCAGCTACAAATACCTGCTGCGTACACACCATGTGCAGGTGTTTTATAGATAAACAGTTTTTTATGGTTTTCTACTTTTTCTTTTGGTGGATGGCATACCTGGTGGTCCTCCATCATGATGTTGGAAGGTCACTTGGGCTAATGTTATAGGGACACTGTAGGCCTAGTCTTGAAATTGCACCCCCTCTACTTGTAGCCCATGAAAACATGTACTCTAGCCCTTTTGAGATACCTCCTGGATCTTCTCATATCTTTCTAGGGTGTAACTTGTTGAGGTCCCCAAATACAGTTGTTCCTGTGGGGAGCAAATATGTGGTGTCCAGCTGTGTGCATGACTCAGCTCTGGAGCTAATGGGGCTGCATCACTGTGCAAAAGTGACAAGCATGTAGATTAAAAATATTTAACTAGGTGATGGAACAATAGCACAGCGGGGAGGGCATTTGCCTTGCACATGGCTGACCTGGGTTCCATCCTTGGCATCTCATATGGTCCCCGAGCCTGCCAGGAGTAATTTCTGAGAGCAGATTTAGAAATAACTCCTGAGTACTGCCAAGTGTGGCCCAAAAATCAAAACAAAAAATTTTAAATTAATTAATTGTTTTTGAGAGACTCACACCTGACTGTGCTCAGAGCTTGCTCCTGGCTCTGCACTTTGGGATCACCCCCTGCAGGGCTCAGGAGACTATATGGATGGAGTGCAGGGATCAAATCCAGATTGTCTGCTTGCACAATCAGCAAGTGCCTTACTCTCTGTGCTATCTTGTGTTTTATGCATGTCGGTGTTTTATGCTTGGTCTGTCCTGAATATGTTGGGAAATGGTTTGCTGCTCCCAAATTTTTGTGTCTGGGAAACAGTTGTTTCAGTTCTGCATGTGGCGGGACCCAGGGTTGACCCCAGCACCGTGTTATCCTCTGATCACTGACCCCAAACGAGATTGAACAAGCTGGTATATACCAAAACCAAAAGTTAAGACAGACAAACATAAAGTAAGTAGAAAGGGCTGCACAGTTGAGAAGTGACTAAGAAGTGGGGGCAGCCATGAGGCTTGTTTTTTCTGCATCCTTGAAATTGACCTTTTCAGGACCCACTTGACACACTCCTTGGGGTCCCCAGAGAAGGGCCAAGCCTGGGCCCCAAGGAGGGAGCAAGAGGCAGGGGCCGAGCCTCCTTGCCTCCTCATGCTGGCACTTATCTTAGCTGTAAAAAGACTGACCTTGTACTTCAGAGCCTCCGTTCCTGGTGCAGGAAGGGAATGGGGGCCCCAGGGCCTGGGGAGCAGAGAGAATGGAAGGAGGCCTCTCTTAGGGGAGTGTATTGTTCTCTTAAAGCAAGTGGGAGAATACCAGAGGGATGGTACAGGGGTTAAGGTTCTTGCCTTGCCACTCTCTACCGCAGATAATCCCTGGCACCTCATAGTGTCCTCCCCCCTCCACACACACACACCCCAGGACCCTACCAGGAGGGATCCCTGAGCACTGCTGGGGGTGGTTCCCAAACTAAAGCAACAGCAGCAGTGTTGAGAGGGCCAGAGAAAGCTGGACAGGCTGAGCGCATGCTTTGTCTACTGGAGACCTGGGCTCCAACCCATCATTGCATATGGTCCCCCTATAACTGAACTGGGAGTAGTTCCCCAAATACCAATGAAATAAACAACAAAAATCCCAGAGGCATAGTGAGTTGCACACTTGTTGCTGTTGGCAGTCGTGCACGCACGCGCATACACACACACACACACACACACACACACACACACGTTGAGGAAGGGATAACCCATTAATTGGAGCATTTGTGTGATTGGGAGCGCAGAGCCAATGGACAGAGACCGTAGAAGCCTCATGGGACCAGCCCTCTGAGAGCTGGAGTGGTTGTGCAGCAGTAGGACCTTTGCCTTGCACACTGATGACCTAGGACGGACTGCAGTTCAACCCTCCGGGGTCCCATATGGTCCCCCAAGCCAGGAGTGATTTTTGAGCGCATAGCCAGGAGTAACCCCTGAGCGTCACCAGATGTGGCCCCAAAACCAAACCAAACTAAAACAAAACAAAACAAACTTAAATATTTGACTCAAGAGCCAGAGCACAGTGGTAGGGCATTTGCTGTGCATGTGACTGACTGGGCTCGATCCCAAGCATACCATATGGTTTCCCGAACCTGCCAGAAAGTAACCCCTGAGTGCTGTTGAATGTGGCCCCCCCAAAAAGGGCTCAAAGTCATCTTCTCCCCCATTTACCTTGCTTAGAACAATTGAACCAAATAGATGATGTTTATTCTCTAAACTGCTTGTTTTAATTTCACACAGTATGAGAGAACATTTTACGAGAGGAACAAAGCGCAGAGTAACTTGCCCTATTTTTGCAGTTTTAAATTGCTTTGATATTAAATAAAGGAGGGGACTAAAATTTTACATCAAACATAAGACTCTTTAGGTTACTTTAATATTTGTTATGAGTTGGCAGAAAAAAATGTAAAGGAAAAGTAAAATGACTTGAGGTTTGAAATGTTTCAAGAACTTTTCTCTAAGTCTTTGTGAATAAAATTACACTTGCATTGCATAATTTAATCCTTTAAAACCCCTAAATCCTTGAAAAGAAAGTCAGCACAAATGTTTAAGGTCATTATGTACAGAGGCCATATTCCCAAATCAGTTAGAATGTCATTTTCTCTGTAAAAAATAAAAGTGTATTGGCACTACAGACAATGACTTGGATTGGACAAACTAGTTTGCCTGGAGCCTAGAGTTAGTCTTCTGCCAGGAAACTTAAGGGGTAGGGTCTCCTTGTATTTAGGCCAAGGCTTTCCTTTCCGTGTCCCTCATATTTTGGTGGGTCTATGCAAACAATAACTGCAACTCTAACACTGTTTATATGGTGCTCCTTTGACTCTAATCCTTAAAAAAAAAAACCCACTTAAACTTTTGTGATTAACTTAAACTAATATGCACGGACAAGGAAATGTAAGAAAATACCTTCAATGTTTAAGGAGTTATATAAGTTTTATGGCCTTAGATTGCTTTGTGTACTGCTAAGAAATGTTATAATGTACTACAATCTGGGGACTTGAGGACCAAAGTAATTGTACATGGTTTCTATTTTATTTTTCTTAATGTTTTTTGGCTGAAAGTTCAAAATTAAGGTATCAGCAAGGGGTTTTCTTCTAAGAATTCTGTTTATGGGTGATTGTCCTTCCACTGTAACTTTACCTTTTCCTCTTTCTTTGCATCTTTGTTCTCATAGTTAAAAATAAATTTATAATAAAAAAAAGAATGTCATTTTCTGGGGCCTGATGCCATAGCACAGTGGGTAAGGTGTTTGCCTTGCATGTGGTTGATCTGGATTTGATCCCTGGCATCCCATATGGTCCCCTATGATCCTGCCAGGAGTAATCTCTGAGCACAGCGCCATGGGTATGGCCCCCCAAAAACCAAAACCAAAACAAAAAAAATGTTATCTTCTGGCTACTTATAAAGTAGTAATTTGGGGCTGGCGAGATAGCATGGAGGTAAAGCTTTTGCCTTGCATGCAGAAGGTCATTGGTTTGAATCCCAGCATCCCATATGGTCCCCCTGAACACTGCTGGGTGTGATCCAAAAACAAAAAACAAAGAAACAAAAAGTAGTAATTCACACTATATACTATGTGTATTTGACAACATGATATTGGGGAGGGGGAACTAGGGTTTAACCCTGGCATGATGCTAGGGGGGTCTCACCCAGAAGTTTTGGGGACCACATTGTGTTGGAGATGGAACCCAGAACTTTCCTGGGCTTGATGTGAATCCTCCAGCTCTTTGAGTTAAGCCCCAGCAACACACAAGTTTCAAAACTAACTTTGCTTGTGAATTATAGATTTACTTTAAAGTCTACCTGTAGTATAAGCTGAAATAGGTGAACAGAAAAACAGTTTAATACTTTTTTCTTTTGTTTTGTTTTTGGGTCACACCTAGCGGTGCTCAGGAATTACTCCTGGCTCTGAGCCCCCAAGTTGCTCCTGACAGGCTCAGGGGACCCTATGGGATGTCGGGATTCAAACCACCATCGCCCTGTGTTGGCCGCATGCAAGGCAAACGCTTTATCACTGAGCTATCACTCCGGTTTCAGTTTAATACTTTTTGTAAAATGTCTAAACAGTACCCCTTTTCATAATAGGCCACACATTTACATTATCTAACATTTTGTTCTGATTTTATGTCAAAAAGCAAATAATGCCAAGTCTCAAATCCCGATTGGTTTATGAACCCGTGAAATGCTTGTCAGTTTCTTGTTTTTGCTTTCCTTTTGATTTACATGATCCGTTTATCTGTAATCAGAAATGACGTATCTGTTACTTCAGGGACGAAACTAAAAAAAGATTGCCGTTCTGAGTTCCCAGATCCTATCTGTGCAAGTGAGCAGTAGGTCTGTGAATTTGGAGTCAATCTTGCCTTTCAATCTTGTCGTTCATTGTAATATTTGCAGTAAATATTCTAACACCCTATAAACCATCCTCTTAAGAAAGTCTCCCAATTATACTTGCTTATGAGTGTGTGTGTGTGTATGTGTGTGTGTGCATGTATGTGTGAGAGAGAGGAGAGAGAGGGGGAGAGAGAAAGAAAGAAAGAGAGAGAGAGAGAGAGAGAGAGAGAGAGAGAGAGAGAGAGAGAGAGAGAGAGAGAGAGAGAGAGAGAGAGAGAGAGAGAGGAGTGAGAGGATTGGCACACCTGCCTTGTAGTTTTGCATTTTCATACTTCAGGCTTCAGCCAACCTAACTCAAAATTTCATTTATTTTTTAAACTTTATTTATTTATTGATTGATTGGTCTCTGGGCCATACCCAGTGGCACTCAGCAGTCACTCCTGGCTCTGCACTCAGATTGCCGAGGCTGTGGGACTATATGGGATGCCGGGAATCGAACTAGGTCTCTCACGGGTGGGCTGCATGCAAGGCAAACATCCCTACCACTGTGCTCTCTCTTCGGCCCAGCATTTCATTTATTTATTTTCTCTCTACCCTATGCCCTTTCTTTTTCTTTTCTTTTCTTTTCTTTTTTTTTTTTTTTGTCACACCCAGCAGTGCTCAGAGATTACTCCTGGCTTTGTGCTCAGAAATTGCCCCTAGCAGGCATGGGGAACCGTATGGTACGCCAGGATTAGAACCACTGCCCTTCTGTATGGAAGGCAAACCCCCTACCTCCATGCTATCTCTCTGTTCCCCTCATTTTTCTTTCTTTAAGCCACATGCAACAGGGCTCAGGGGCTACTTCAGGCAGTGCTTGGGGGGACTTGTTGTGTGGTGCTGGGAATAAAACTTGGGGCTCCTATACTGCTGAGCCTGTGCCCAGTCCTCTGAGGGCTCCTCTCCCTTCTCCTGATGAAGCCTCTGCCCCAGCTGACATTTACCCCTGCCAATATCCTTATCCCTCACCTCATCCTGCCTTCCTGCTTCTCATGACTCCTCAGTTTCTGGCATTGAGGACTGTCGGACCCTGAGGCCTGCCTTTGCCCCTTGCTTCCCCCTTCTCTTCTACTGAAGCCTCAGCTTTGGTAAGAATCCTGCTAGAGAAACCTGTGCCTTCAAGTCCTGTTTGCAAAGCTAGAGCCTTCTTCAGTCTCTCTCTCTCTCTCTCTCTCTCTCTCTCTCTCTCTCTCTCTCTCTCTCTCTCTCTCTCTCCTCTCTCTCTCCTCTCTCTCTCCTCTCTCTCCTCTCTCTCTCTCTCTTTCTCTCTCTCTCCTCTCTCTCTCTGTCTCTCTGTGTCTCTCTCCCCCTCCCTCCCTCCCTCCCTCCCCCCCAGTCATAGCACAGGCAAAATATAAACCAACAAACAAACTAATTTAAGAAATGTTCAGTGCCAGACATAGGGAAAGGAATTTCAGCTTATTCAATGTTGCTTAGGTCTGTTTCAGGAAGCACTATAAATATTTAACTGTTTCTTTAAAGCACCTTGGAAAAAGAACACATCCTTAGCTTCATGGTTTGAAGGAAGTCATTTTTGTGGTCTTCCCCCACCCCACCCCCAGTCACATGCATGAACACTTAGATAACAAGTGTGTTTGGTTTTTTGTTGTTGTTTGGAGGGGACATACCCTGCGGCACTCAGGGGTTACTCCTGGCTCTGTGCTCAGAAATCGCTCCTGGCAGGTTTAGGGACTATATTGGATGCCTGGGTCTATCGGGTCGGCTGTGTGCAAGGCAAATGCCCTACCGCTGTGCTATTTCTCTGGCCTTAACAAGTGTGTTTGAAATCTCATCTCCCTGTCCCATGCTTGCTGCCTCTTGATCTGAACTGAGAAGGAATGGAGGTTTTCTGTGGAAAGTTGTCAGAATGATGTTGGGCGGACAAGCGCTGGTCCCTTGGTGGAATTTTCTTCCGAAGTCTTATGAGAAACGTTGGTGCTCTCTTAGGGGCCTGCAGCAGCGAGGACCCTTCTAGGAAATCCAAGTACCAGCAGCCCCTTACATGCTGCTCTCAGGGCTGGCTTTTTCTTTCCCTCTGCTCCTGCTGCTGGGAAGGATCCTCACAGAAACTAATGAAGAGCAGGCCTAGCAACAGGGAGGCACAAGATAAAGACACGAGGCTCTTTGCTTCATTCCCTCCATCCTGTCTTGAAGCTAACTCAAAAGGCTTTGGAAAGCTCCCGAGGGAGGTCAGCACTGCATGCTGCAGTGATAACGAGCTGGCATCCTGCTTGCTCGCTTCTTGATCTGAACCCCTTAGCTCGGAGGAGGCTGTAGCCATTCAGCTATTAGGCAAGCAGAGGGTGGGAGCCATGCATGGTCAGGAGTCACAGGGGAGCACGATGCTGTGAGATCTGCTCTCCTCGGTTCATTCCAGTTGTGTGATCTCCAGCCTGATCATTTATATGGGGGAGCCTTTTTGCAAGATGAAATCCATGAAAATCCATGAATCCAGAACAACTTCCGCCTTTTTTTTCTTCTTTTCTTTTTTTTTTTTTTTTTTGGTTTTTGAGCCACACCCGGTGACGCTTAGGGGTTACTCCTGGCTATGTGCTCAGGAATCGCTCTTGGCTCAGGGGACCATATGGAATACTGGGGAATGGAACCATGGTTCGTCCTAAGTTAGCGTGTGCAAGGCAAACACCTTGCCGCTTGCACCACCACTTTGGCCCCAACTTCTGCCTTTTCTATGAGCTGGGTTGGCTATCCTTCTCTTTGGGAGAACATTGGTTTTTGAGTGGAGTCAGCCTAGGTGGGCCTACAGCAAGCCACTTTGCAGGGAGCCTTCTCAGGATAGTAACCTTGCAGCATGTTGTGAGCAAGTAAATGCATTGTCTTGTTTGTTTATTTTTTTGTTTGTGGGGCCACATCCAACTATGCTCAAGGCTTACTCCATGCTCCATGCTCAGGATTTACTCTTGGTGGATTTGAGAGACCATATGGGATGCTGGGGATTGATAAGCCACTTACCCATTGTGCCATCACTCTGGGCCAAATTGACTTCCCTCAGTGCTCATGTCTTGGAATGATGGAGAGCGCATAGTGTTTGCTCCTTGGGGTTGCATGCCCATTCCGTGTACCCATCCTGAGAGTGCCTACCAGTAGGTAACCCAGCAGTGTACCTTTGTTTTCTTCCAGGTGCCTGAGATCATCAGTTCCATTCGGCAAGCGGGAAAGATTGCCCGCCAAGAGGAACTCCACTGCCCATCTGAGTTCGACGACACATTCGCCAAGAAATTTGAGGTGCTCTTCTGCGGTCGAGTGACTGTGGCACACAAGAAGGCCCCGCCTGCTCTGATCGATGAGTGCATTGAAAAGTTCAACCATGTCAGCAGTGGCCGCAAGGCTGAACTGGACCTGGCCTCCCAGAACCCTGACACCACAGGTCCGGTGGTGGGGGGATTCTCCTTGGCTGACAAGTTCCGTTCGGTGCTCCAGCCTGTGGCAAATGGGGATCAGGGTCAGAGGCCCATCCGCAAGTCTTTCTCTCAGCCCGGCCTGCGCTCTCTAGCCTTCAGGAAGGAATTTCAAGATGGAAGCCTTCGCAGTCATAGTTTCTTCAGCTCCTTTGAGGAAAACGACATTGAGAACCACCTCATCAGTGGACACAATAGTGTGCAGCCCACAGATATGGAGGAGAATCGAACTATGCTCTTCACGGTAAAATATTCTCAGCCCTGAGCTTGTCTTGCATGCGGCTGATCCAGGTTGGATCCCTGGCATCCCATATGGTCTCTGGGTACTGCCAGGAGTGATTCTTGAGTGCAGAGCCAGGAGAAACCTCTGAGCATCACCAGATGTGACCAAAAACCAAACCACAAGAAAGTATTCTTGGATCCGAGAGGGGCATGCAACAGAAAATCTGCTCTGAGTGAGGCCTCTTAAACTCTCTGTGGATCCCTTTTGAATGTCTGTATGAATCCACATGGATCTTTTGAGTGGAATTTATTTTCTTTTTAGGATGAAATCCTAACTTTCATTGTCAACCTTAAAAATTGTTGGGGTGGGGGGCAGAGCATATCATAGCTTAGCTAATAGGGCATTTGCTTTGCATGTGCCTTTATCTGTTTTTGATCCCTGGCATTTCATACAGTCTCCTGAGCATCTCCAAGAGTGTTTCCTGAGCACAATGCCAGAAGTAACCCTTGATTACTGCCGGTTTTAGCTCCTAAACTAAACTAAAATCAAGCCATGAGGGAGGGGGCCAGAGCCATATAGTGGATAGGGCACTTGCTTTGCACATGGCTGAACTTGGTTCAATCCCCAGTATCCCCTGAGCTTTCCAGGAGTGATTATTGAGTGTAGAGACAAGAATAATTCTGAAATACTCCCAGGTACAGCCCCCAAACAAACAAAAATAAGTAAAATCATAAGGGAAACAGGACTCACCTCAGATTCCATACATATTTTACTCCAGCAGCCCTGAACCATGGGTGTAACAACATCCTTTCAATGTGGAAAAGAACTGTGAATAAGTTCAAAAGAAGCCCTCCAAAGGGAATTTTCAAAAATTCTGTTTGATTTCAAGTAATACATTTTCAGTAGTATCTCTTTGAAAAAAAAAAACAAAAAACTCCCTCTTTTCTAGTTTTTTTAAATCCATATAGAAGACAGTTGCCCTTTTATTAATGAGGGTAATTGAATTTGGGAATCCAGGATTCTTGAACTTCATGCCCAAAATGAAATGCAAGTCAAGACTACAGCTTACCCATAGTTATTTCTAGAAGTTTGCTAAGCTGACGATGAGCCAATGTCAGAAAAAGATGGGCCAGCATAATGGGTGGTTTCTGGGCTCCATGCTGATGGAGTCTTTTCTGTCCTTTGAGACACACCAGGGACTGTGCAGAGAATATTTGGGCCAGTCCCAGCAGCACACTGAGGGCTCTCCAGCCCCCTTCTCTTCTCTCTCTCTCTCTCTCTCTCTCTCTCTCTCTCTCTCTCTCTCTCTCTCTCTCTCTCTCTCTCTCTCTCTCTCTCTCTCTTCCTCTCTCTCAAGGCTGGAAACATTTGAGAGAGAAAACTGATCTCGAATGCAGTGGCTTGCTTTTAACCTAATGCAGGGCACTGAGACAGGAGGTGGACAGAAGCAGGCTCCTTAGGGTAATGCAGTAGGGATGTGCACGGGTCATATCAAGATGGGGTATCAGAGGGTAAACAGGGCTGATTTCTTTGTTATCACCATTCAGAAATTCCCAAACTATTTGGTCTTTGGATTATACTTTTCAAAAAAAAGAAAAAGTGCTCAGTGCCCCCTGGGTATCTATCTTCTTTAGCAAACACACAGAACTCCTCCACTTGTATCATAGACACTTCAGTTGCACCCAGGGCTATCCCCTAAATATTGCAGTGCCCCCTAGAGTGGTGGTGACCCACACTTTGGGGAAAGTCTGTTAGTAAATTAGAAAAAGGTCTGGGGCCGGGAAGGTGGCGCTAGAGGTAAGGTGTCTGCCTTACAAGCGCTAGCGTAGGACGGACCGTGGTTCAATCCCCCGGCGTCCCATATGGTCTCCCCAAGCCAGGGGCGATTTCTGAGCTCATAGCCAGGAGAAACCCCTGAGCGTCAAACGGGTGTGGCCCAAAAACCAAAAAAAAAAAAAAAAAAAAAAAAAAAAGGTCTGCATTTGCTACTGGCACTACACTTGAATCCATAACCAGTCATTTAAAAACAACAATAAGGGGCCAGAATGATGGTGCAGTGATAGGACATTTGCCTTGCATGGGACTGACTCAGGATGGACAGCAGTTCGAACCCCCGGAGTCCCATATGGTCCCCCAAGCCAGGAGCGATTTCTGAGCGCATAGCCAGGAGTAACCCCTGAGAGTCTCAACAACAGCAAAACAAACAGTTTGCTGTAACATTGGGGAAGGTGCTCAGTGCTTTTTTTTTTAAATAATATATCTTTATTTAAGCACCTTGATTACAGACATGATTGTAGTTGGATTTCAATCATGTAAGGAGCACCTGCCTTTACCAGTGAAACATTCCCATCATTAGTGCCCCCCATCTCCTTCATACACACACACACACACACACACACACACACACACACACACACACACACACCTGTATTTGAGACAGGCATTCTACTTCTCTCATAGTCATGATAGTTGTTTGTGTAGTTATTTCTCTAACTACACTCACCATTCTTTGTGGTGAGCTTTATATTGTGAGCCGGTCCTTCCAGCCCTCATTTCTCTTGCCTCTGGGCATTATTACAATAATGTCTTTTATTTTTCTTAAAACCCATAGATGAATGAGACTATTCTGTGTCCATTTCTCTCCCTCTTACTAATTTCACTCAGCATAATAGGTTCCCATGTACATCCATATATAGGAAAATTTCATGACTTATCTCTACTGATGGCTGCATAATATTCCATGCTCAGCGATTTTGTTTTCAGCCTACTTACTTTTGTTTTGACTACTTACTCTGCGACTGCTAGGATCCCTGGAAGCAGGCTAGAAGTACAAAATGAGCAGAAAGGGTGGTCTCTGACCACAGAGAACGGGCACTCAACTCCGAAGCCTACTCACTCGCACACATGGGGAGTGTTTCTCTGAGGAGGGGACGCCTGAGTAGAGGTATTTATGGACCCCTTTGAGAGTCTGCTGGATTGCATGAGCAGTGGCAGGTGGCAAAGTTTAGCACACAGACCCCACTCCTTCAGTTCAAATGTGGTGCTCATGTACATGCAGTAGCTCTTATCTGCACAGCCCAGCTTGTCATCCATGTTCATTTATTTTTGTAGATTAATTTTACTATGTAGAGGCTGGAGTACTAGTACAGCAGTAGGGCATTTGCCTTGCATACGGATTCCTGTCATCCCATACAATACCCTGAGTATTCCAGAAGTGATTTTTGAGTGTAGAACCAGGAGTAATCCCTGAGTGTCATCAGGTGTGGCCCAAAAACCAAAAAAAAAATTTTTTTTTACTATCTTTCTGTGTGGGTATCACACCTGGTGGTCCTTGGGGGCCCATCCTCTTGGTGCAGTGGGAATGTCACCCTAATCCAGGGCTTCCTCTCATATGCAAATTCGGCCTCTTGAGTCATCTCCCCTGCCCAGGTAGGGTTCATTAGTAGATGCTGACATTGTAACTAGAGAAAGGTAATAACCTCCTTTAAGTATGTATTCAGGGGGCCGGAGTGGTGGCACAAGTATAGGGCATTTGTTTGCCTTGCACAACCTAACCGAGGACGGGCCACAGTTCCATTCCCCCAGAGTCCCATATAGTCCCCCAAGCCAGGAGCAATTTCTGAGTGCTTAGCAAGGAATAACCTCTGAGCATCACCAGTGTGGCCCAAAAACAAACAAACAAACAAAACCCCAATAAAACAACAACAAAAAAGTATGTATTCAGCCAAAGGAAGAGTGTGATTATTAATTGGGTGGACCTTCTTAGCAGTGATCAGGATACTTTTAAGGGCCCCTGTTGGCAATATTTAGCCAAGCAGGTCTGTGGCCCATGCAAGTGACTAAGGAAGAGGTACCAGGGATTCCTGGGCCACCAAGATGTCATTGTGGAGACATGGGAGGTTTTGTGGTGCTGTGGACCAAGCCTGGGTCAGACATGGTCATGCAAGTACATAGACCCTAGCTCCGTGCTATCTCCCTGACACATAACATTTAGATTTATTTTCACAAGTATCTTAAAGATTTTTTCCATTAAAATAATTGTTAGGGACTGGAGAGGATAGTACAGGGGGTAAAGGTGTGGTTGACCTGGGTTTAATCCATGACATGTGGTTCCCCCAAGCACTGCCAGAAGTGATCTCTGAACACTGAGCCAGGAGTAAACCCTGAACACTGCTATGTTTTTTGTTTGTTTGTTTGTTTGTTTGTGGCCCACACTCAGCAGCGCTCAGGGGTTACTCTAGCTCTGCGCTCAGAAATCTCTCCTGCAGGCTCAGGGGACCATAAGGGGTGCCAGGGATCAAACCTGGGCCTGTCCTGGGTTGGCAGCATGCAAGACAAATGCCCTACCACTGTGCTATTACTCAAGCCCCCGTAAGAGAACCTAGTGAAAAGGTATGTGTCCCTTTTCATTCATTATTTCTTTTTTTTTTCTTTTTTTTTTTTTGGTTTTTTGAGTCACACCCGGCGGTGCTCAGGGGTTACTCCTGGCTGTCTGCTCAGAAATAACTCCTGGCAGGCACGGCGGACCATATGGGACACCAGGATTTGAACCAACCACCTTTGGTCCTGGATTGGCTGCTTGCAAGGCAAACGCCGCTGTGCTATCTCTCCGGGCCCTCATTCATTATTTCTATAAGTCACCAAATGAGAAAGTTGGTACAGATATTCCTTGCTTTACGGCCTACCTGTTTAACGACCACTCGAACTTACGGCCATCTCTTCACCATTATTTTACTTTATTTTTAATATCCTTTTTTTATCTTGTACACTCTACAGTACAGTACTGTGGTTTTGGGTGCTTTAATGTACCTACTTTACTAACTTACTGTTCTGTCATACATTGCAGTACTGTGTGTAAATGACAAAAACTATGCAAATTAAAATAGTGGAAGTTTTCAGTTTGATCTTTCTCGTTATTTTACTTATTCAGAATACTGTATTGTCAAGTACTATGCATATACTGTAGTACTGTATATAGTACATGCAGTTCTTCAGTTAACGACCAATTCGCTTAACGACCAAGTCTTTGAAACGGAACTTGGTCGTTAAGCGAGGAGTATCTGTATAATAAATCTGAATTCAGTTTGTGAAAACAAATTTTTATTTATTTATATTTTGTTTGTTTGTTTATTTGTTTGGTTCATATCTGGTGGAGCTTAGGGGTTACTCCTGCAGGGCTCTGTGCTCAGAAATTACTTCTGGCAGGATCAGGGTAATCATATGGGGTGTTAGGGATCTAACACAGGTCAGCTGTGTGCTAGGCAAATGCCTTACCTGCTTCACTATTGCTCTAGCCCCCGGTTTTATTTTCTATTTATTTTTGTCTGTCTTTTAAGATCGGCCAGTCTGAAGTTTACCTCATCAGCCCAGATACCAAAAGAGTTGCACTGGAGAAGAATTTTAAGGAGATATCCTTTTGTTCTCAGGTAAATGGAGATGGGCTATTGCTCAGTTGCAGCTGAATTTTTGGAATGAAGTTTTCATTTGTTGGCAACATTTCAGTGTTTATTTATTACCTAGCCATTCAAGAGATGTGTTATTACTAACAATTTACAGGAGGCATGTTTTATGAGTACTTGCAGTAGGATCTTGTATTTAGTACTCCTTTGCTTTGATGCATATGTATAATTTGAAAATCAAGAATTTTGCTTTTACTCAGCAAGCCTAAACAGTAACACAGAAGGCTCACCTAGTTCCAATCACAACCTCATAAATCTTTATATTGACTTTAGTAACAGCATGAAGAGATATAGCAATTATTTCAAATTGACCCTGTTGATCTGACTTTTAATAATTCTATTTGGCTTTGTGTGGTAACAAATAATCTGAAGTAAATTGCTTTGTGCTTGCAAGAAGGCAGGCTAGGGTGGTAGGTGGGAAATTGGGGACACTGGTGAAGGGAAGGTCACACTGGTGATGGGATTGATGTTTGAACATTTAGTGTCTGAAATGACTATTATGAACAAAAGGAGATTTTAGTAGACAATATCCTTTTAGAGAAAATAGATCTATCCTCTTTAGTTAGCAGTCATTATTTCCAGTATATGTATCTGTGTACCTGTTATGTGTTCATCTACATTTTATACAAATTATAACTTGTCTGATGTATAGGTAGTTATCTCAGGTCTTCCTTAAGACATAAGTGATTGTTTTTATTGCTCTTTTATCAAATGCAGTGTCTACTTGAGTTTGGGGGTTGGTTTGTTTTGGGGTCACACTTGCCAGTGCTCAAGACTTATTTCTGGCTCTGTGATCAGGTATCACTCTGACTAGCACAGAGGACCATATAGATCAGAGGTCCTCAAACTTTTTAAACAGGGGGCCAGTTCATTGTCCTTCAGACCATTGGAGGGTCTGACTATAGTAAAAACAAAACTTATGAACGAATTCTTATGCACACTGCATTTATCTTATTTTGCAATGAAGAAACAAAACAGTTACAAATACAATATGTGGCCCGCGGGCCATAGTTTGAGGACCACTGAATAGATATTGGGGATTGAATCTGAGTAGACCACATGAAAGAAAATGCTCTACCCACTGTATGCTCTTTCCAGCTTCTCTATTTGATTAAAAATATTTTTTTATTTCCTAGGTATAAACAGGTCATATTATATCATACTATGTCAATGACTACTTGAGTTCTTTTTTTTTTTTTTTTTTTTTTTTGGTTTTTGGGTCACCTGGTAGTGCTCAGGGGTTACTCCTGGCTCTACGCTCAGAAATTGCTCCTGGCAGGCTCAGGGGATCATATGGGATGCCGGGATTCGAACCACTGTCCTTCTGCATGCAAGGCAAATGCCTTACCTCCATGCTATCTCTCCACCCACTACTTTTTTTTTGTGGGAGGGTGGTCATACCCAGCAGTGCTCAGGGGCTACTCCTGGCTCTGTGCTCAGAAATCACCCCCAGCAGGCTCAGGGGACCATATGGGATACGGGGATTAGAACCACCAACCTTCTGTATGCAAGGCAAACGCCTTCCTGCTGTGCTATCTCTCTGGCCCCCACTACTTGAGTTCTTAATGGGCATTTTTCTGGATTGTTTCTTAGAGAGATTTTGGAGACTGCCAATCACAATGAGCTCTGCTAGTTTTAACACAGACTTCCCAATTTTATATGAGGTCATATAAAACGATTGCTGCTTTTAAAAATGTTAATTCTTATTTCCAATTTTCAAAAATTAATAAGATTGGGGCCGGAGAGATAGCACAGTGTTAGGGTGTTTTCTTTGCATGCTACCCAAGAAGGACCCGGTTTGATTCCTGGCATCCCCTATGGTACCCCAGCCTGCCAGATTTTCTGAGTGCAGGGCCAGGAGTGACCTCTGAGCTCTGCTGGGTGTGGCTGAGAAACCAATCAATCAAGCAATGAATCAATAAATAAAGTTTAAAAAAAAGCTTAATAAGATAAAATCAAGATCTCATTATTTCTTGATTTATACTATAAGCTACATAAGGATTCAAAAAGGAACATTTAGGGGAAAAAAATCTAAAGGGAACATTTTCTCAGAATGTGAAAGATTGTTTCTAAGTTGCAGGGAACACTTTATAAAGGAAATATTTTTTCCTTCAAATCATATATCTGTAAGAAATATTCTCTAGCATATGTTTTTTAATTTTTTTAATGTTTTTTAATTAATGTTACAGGGCATAAGTGATTGTTTTTATTGCTCTTTTATCAAATACAGTGTCTGCTTGAGTTTGGGGGTTTGTTTGTTTTGGGGTCACACTTGCCAGTGCTCAGGGCTTATTTCTGGCTCTGTGCTCAGGGATCACTCTGGCTAGCACAGGGGACAATTAATTAATTAATGTTTTTTAATTAATTATCATATTTTTAATTTGCTCTTGGAGATGTTGGTATCTCAGGAACCGCCCATTTATTATTGGTAACTATTTGGTCAGAAAGTGAGAAATTTCAAAGATTTTTAAAAAAAAATGTTTTTTTAAACCTTGATTGGCGTCAATTTTTATTGAAATAAATGCCTTTTAAAGTAAGATAGTTATATAATTTCCTTAAGGGTGTTTATAAATATACCTGATGACTCAAGCTTCCCTCTATCAGCCCATGTATCTCTCTGCATGCTGGTGCTTTCAGGAGATACGGATGAATGAATGCTTAAGATCTTATCAGCATCTTATCAAATCTCTTAGCTGAGACCTTCACAGATCATTTATTCAAAAGAGCTTTTATGCTATAGGCTTGACCTTAAACGTGACTGTGCATATTGTATCTAATATATTTGTGGGGAAGGGTGGACAGCATTTGGAATATTACTCCTAGCTTGATTTCAGGGGACCATTTAATGTTAGGCCTCAAGCATGGTGCTCTTGGAAAGCAAATTATTTGCTCTAGCCTCTGAGCCATTTCTCAGTGTCTGTGCATCTAAGTTCTGATGGATTTTTCATGCCAATATACCTGTGTTTCCCTGTCCTGTGTTAGGATCTTACACATGCCTTTTCTCTTAATCACTGTGTCTGTATTTGTGCCTATGGGCCTATGGAGGACACACACGTGTTTACATAGCACCTAGGTGTATATTTAGGTTTACTCATTAATCTCTGGTCTGCTTTTCCAAATAGTCTTTGCATTCTTTTATAACTAAGAAATGTACTCATTTTTATGTCTCAACTTTTCTCTATTTCCTCCTGGCTTAAAAATAAGGGTTAAAAGCTCTATTTTCCAGCTCATAACTCTGGTGAAGATAATCAGGGTAAAACTTTGTGTAGAATGAAGCTAACTGGCACCATGTTTAAGAGATTTTTCTTGTTTTTGTTTTGGGGCCACACCTGACAGTGCTCAGGGCTTAGTCTTGGCTCTGCACTCAGGAATTAATCCTGGCAGGCTCAGGGGACCATATGGAATACCAGGGATCAAACCCAGATTGGCTGCATACAAGGCAAACACCCAACCTGCTGTATTATTGCTCTGACTTGGTGAGAGGAGGTTTTGGATTTACTGAAACTGAAACTTGAAGTGCCAGTGCTGGCATGCAGCTGCCACTCTGGCAATGGCCTCTTGGCCATTCAGAGCTCCTGCATTTTCCTCATTCTCACAGGGCATCAGACATGTGGACCACTTTGGGTTTATCTGCCGAGAGTCTTCTGGAGGTGGCGGCTTTCCCTTTGTCTGTTATGTGTTCCAGTGTGCCAGTGAAGCTCTGGTAAGAGGCGTCTCCCCTGTTGTCTCCATCATTTTCTCTCCTTAGCAAACCACTTAACCTCAGTCATGCCCTGGTGGACTTTTCACTGTTCAGCTCACAGCAATTTATTTAATAACTAGCTAGCATTCACCCAAAACTTGTTTGGGTGTGCATTTTCCTTCTTTTTTTGGGGTTTGTTTTTGTTTTGGGGCTACATCTAGTGATGTTCAGGGATCACTCCTGGTGGGACCATAGGTGATGGCTAAGATTTGACCTGGGTCAGCCATGTACAGGACAAATGTCCTACTTACTGTACTGTCTTTAGCCCTTCAATATTTTTGAAGAGTGGGGCAGCGCCCCCCAAGTGGTGCTTAGGGTACTGAGAGTCCCTCCTGGAGATGCTTTTCCAGGCAGACTTGTGGTTCAGTGCCTCAGTCTGTTGTTGTTTGGACCCTTCGGTGCTGGGGACCTCTGGGATACCCCAAGTGATGCTCAGATGGTCACATTGGGCTGGAGATTGAACCTGTGTTCTCATACCTTAATCCCTGCATTATCTCCTGGCTCCCTGCATTTTCAGTTTTATTTATGCTCAATTTTATTGGGTAGGGGGAGGCTTTTTGGTTTACTTTTGTTTTGTGGACACACTCAGCAGTGCTCAGGGGTTATTCCTGTCACTGTGCTCAGGAATCATTTCTGGTGGGACTCGGGATCATATGAGGTGCCAGGGATTGAACCCAGGTCAGTCATGTGCAAGGCAAGAGCCCTACTCTCTGTACTATTGCTGTAGCCCATAGCTTAATTTTATCTTATTTATTTATTTATTTATTTAGGTTTTTGGACCACACCCCTCAGGGGTTACTCCTGGCTATGCACTCAGAAATCGCTTCTGGCTTGGAGGATCATATGGGATGCCGGGGATAGAACTGAGGTCCATCCTATGTCAGCTGCGTGCAAGGCAAATGCCCTACTGCTGCACCACTGCTCTGGCCCCTGGCCTGGTATTTTTTAATTTTTTTTCTTCTGTGCTGGGACTTGAACCCAGGCCACACACCTGCAAGGCATGTGCTCTATCACTGAGCTCCTTCCCAGCACCCTGTTATAACCTTTTAAAAAAAGCATTTTGGGGCCCAGAGTGATAGTACTGTAGGTAGGTTGTTGGCCTTGCACATGGCTGAAGTAGGTTCTATCTGAGTTATCCTATATGGTACCCTAAACCCAACAGGACTAATCCTTGAGCATAGAGCCAGGAGTAAGTCCCAAGCATTGCTGACTGTGGTCCCCAAACTGAACATATATTGTACAGAAATCATATATATATTATATATAAAAACCATATATATGAAAATTTGGACTTCTGAATTTGAATCATAAGAGTTGACCCCACACACACACAGATGTAGGACTTCTTCTAAGCTTTTGCCTGAAAATGATGGTAGTGCCAGGGATGGAATCCTGACCTTTACCTGCGTGCTAATCATGCACTGGAGTTCTTTGAACATCACTCTGACTGCCAGATCTTTTTTTTTTTTTATTTATTTATTTAGGGTCACACTCAGCAGTCCTCAGGGCTTATTGCAGGCTTTGCACTTTGCACTCAGGGATCACTCCTGGCAGTGCTCAGGAGACCACATAGGATGATGGAGATTGAATCAGGGTCGCCTTCATGCAAAGGAAATGCCCTACTAGTTATTGTATCATTCGGGCCGGCCCCTGCCCAATCTTTTAAGAGCTGGACACGTCTGACTACTTCTCAGGCTATCAGAGTTGAATTTGTCAGGATTGGTGGTTAGGAAAAGCTCTCCTGGGCTGGCGCTCCAGGGAGCTCTGGTGCCCTGTCCGGCACCCCGTGGGTGTCCCCACTCTGGCCTGTTCCCACTGTCGCTCCCATGGCCCCTCTCTCCGTGCAGGTGGACGAGATCATGATGACACTGAAGCAGGCCTTCACTGTGGCCGCGGTGCAGCAGACAGCCCGGGCTCCTGCGCAGTTGTGTGAAACCTGCCCCCTGCAGGCCCTGCACAAGCTCTGCGAGCGCATTGAGGGTGAGTTCAGGGCCCCTCGAACCTCTCAGTGAAGAGGTGTTTGTGGGTGTCAGCCACAGGGTAATAACCTTGGGACCTTCTGTGGGTGTGTTCCCAGTGGATGGATCCAGAACCAGAATTTAAATTCCAGTCCTCCAGTCTCTGTATTTCTCCTTTGGGAACTCTGAGCATGTCATGGGAAACAGGTTACCAAACCCAATTGTGCTTTGTCCAGATAGCAGGAAAGTTTTCAGGAGCAAGAGAGGTTTGTAAACTTCTTTGGTTTTGGGTTTTGATTCTTGCAGTTCTAGGGATTTAACCTGGGACTCCTACATACAAAGTCTGAACCTCCTGTTGCCATTTCAGAAAAGAAACTGTGGCCTTCCCAGCTTGTTCCAGTATCCCAGGAGGTGCTGTCACCCACACTGGACACCATAAATGAGAAGGATTAGTTTAGAGTTTCACCAGGAATGAATGGCCCACTGGTCAACATGAACAGTAGTGGACAGAACACATAAAATAAAGCAAAATGACTATATATATGTATTTGCTTTTGAGGGGCCATATCCATAGTGTTCAAGTCTTATTCAGACTCTGCTCAGAAATCACCGCTAGTAGTCCTCAGGGACTAGATAGGATGCTGGGCCTGAAACCCAAGTCAGCTGCATATAAGGCAGGAGCCCTACCCACTGGACTACGTATTCTGACCTATTTAATATTTTAAACTGTTTTTCTAGTTGTTACTGTTTGTTGACTTATTCAGAATCTTCCTGGGAACAGGAAAATTGTGCTTTAATTTCAGATCCTATCTGAGAGGTTAAATCACTCTTTCCTTGGTCATCAAGATCATGTATACAATGATGGAAATGTCCCTAAGGAGTTTATTCAGAGGTCAGGGGTGACTTTGGCCTTGTGAATAAAGCAGACCTTGACCTCTAGGTACAGAAAGGATTCCATACTTCCACTTGAGCTATTCTTTTTTTAATTTGTGTTTTGGGTCCCACCAGTCTGTGGAAGACAAGTGTTCTACCTGGACTATTTCTCCAGCCCCTCCCAATCCACTTTTATCAGAAAGTTCCAGGAATGAGGGAATCTATCTGGGAGCCATCCACTTGGTGTGTCTGAGCATCTGTCCATCAAGGATGCTTGTTTGTGTGAATGCTGCGGGCAGAGGTAGTATGGAAGGGCTATGTTGAGTGCGGCCTTGTTACTTTCACTCCTGGTTTTCATCTGTGTCCCTCCCTCTCTCCCTCTCTCTGCCCCATAGGGATGAATGCTTCTAAAACCAAACTCGAGCTTCAGAAGCACCTGACCACACTCAATAACCAGGAGCAAGCAACTATCTTTGAAGAGGTTCAGGTACTGTAGTAGGTTTCATATCTTGAAGGAAAGAGAAGGCCAGTCACTTAGTAATAAAGGGTTTTGTTTTGTTTTGGGGATTTTTTTTGGGGGGGGGGGTCATATCCTGCAGTGCTCAGGGGTTATTCCTGGCTCCTCACTTAGAAATCACTCTTGGCAGGTTTGGGGGACCATATAGGATGCCGGGATTTGAACCACCATCCTTCTGCATGCGAGGCAAAAACTCTACCTCCATGCTTTCTCTCTGGCCCCCAAAAGGGTTATTTTTTTATTTTTTATTTTAAAAAGAGGCAGATGAAGATAGTTCTTTCCCACTTCTGGGCCTCTAGTACCTCCTTCTTAGCTCAGAAACTTGGTCCTAAGGGTCTTAGTGGGATGTGACAGTCACATCCGGGCTTGCTTCAGGTGGAAGCAGGTGTCTTTTTGGGGAGGCACAGTATAGAGTTAGAGAAACTCTACAGAGGTTAAGGCATTTGCCTTGCAAGTGGCTAACCTTCCCCGCCTTCAGTCCCTAGGTACCATTCATAAACCCCATGAACTAAGCCAAACATTCAGACACATAGTTTTGGAGGTGAGAGGATACTCTAGAGTGGAAAGTGCTTCATGGTGGCAGGCAGAAGGCTAAATTCTGGCTCCTGGAGTGCTGAGCCCTCACCCCCAACCCCATGGAAACTTGACCATCTTGATGTCCAGAATCTCAGCCTTTGCCAAGGAATCAGAGATGACGACTTTTTGTGTGTTTGTTTGTAGAATTGAACCCGAGTGTCCCTCCTCTCTCTTTTAATCCCTTTCCCTTTGAAAAGAGATGTAAATGATACCTCTGTCCAGTGAGATCATATATCTAAGCCAAACCCCAAAACACAGAAATGCCAAACAAAGACCCAGCTCATCAGCTTTCTGCCTTCCAGGAGGGGGAGCCAGCTGCCTCTGCATTCAGATGCAGGTATCTCTGGGAGACGGGCCAGCCTGCGTGGCATGTCTGCACCCTTCATTAAGAATGTGTAATGAGTTCATCAGAAATTTCATGTCTGCCTTTGCCCACAGTCGTTAGCTGTGGTTTCCTGGCACATCAGAGGGCGGGGAGCACACTAAGACAATGAATAAATTTCTTTCTTCCTGTTTTTTTGGGGGGTGGGTGGATGGATGGGGTGGAGTGAAGAGTCCTACAAATAAATGAAAGAGTCCTGAAATCAAACAAGACAGCCAGCAGCTCCGGATTGATTCTAAGTTCTCCCTCTCCTTCCCCTCGGGGGAGAGCTGCAGAGACGTTTTCCTGTGCTTGTGAAAAATGAAAGGCTTGTGTTTCTCTTTCTAATCCTGCGCTGGGGTTCTCCTAATCCCCCATCGCCTCCCACTGCGTGCTTGGCACATGCTTGCCCAAGGCAGGCAAGCCCTGGAGGCAGCTTTTATGGTCAGGAAGTGTCTTAGAGTAACGCAGCCTCCAAGATTGTCAATTCTCTCTCTTCTGCGTCAGCTTAGGACAGAGTCCAAGTTGTTTCCTCAGAGGCCTTTTGACTTCTGAGTACGTATTGCTCTCAGACAAATGCAGGGTGCTTGGTGTTGGCTATACTGAGTGGCTGGACCCCAAGCCTTAGGTCAGGGCTTTCCCAATGGAAACCACCTTTTTGTTTGTTCGTTTGTTTGTTTGGTTGGTTTTTGTTGTTTGTTTGTTTAGGCCACACCCGATTATGCTCAGGGGTTACTCCTGTCTATGCACTCAGAAATTGCTCCTGGTCAGGGATGGAAAGATAGTCTGTCCTAGGTTAGTGCGTGTAAGGCAAATGCCCTATCGCTTGCGCCATCTCTTTGGCCTTTGAATAATGCACAACAGACATTGGAAACCACCTTTGAATCCATGCTGGCCTCTTCACTGTACTGGCTCTGGCTTCCCACACTGTGAAGAAACGTTTTTTCTAGCCAACATTAATGGTTTGCTCTTTTCTCCCCTTCTGTGAGAAGTTCCCCTTCTTTTTACTTAGGTAGTAACCAGGTAATTTCCTCAAAAAAGGTGTTTTGGATTCAGAGAGATAGTACAGTGAGAAGGGTATTTGACTTACATGTGATTGACCCAGGTTTCATCCCCAGCATCCTATATGGTCCCCCAAGCAGTCAAGAATAACCCCTGAACATTGCTGGATGTGATCCCAAAACAAAACAAAAAAATAAATCAAAATCTGGCGTTATTTTGAGGAATCGGGACTAGAACTACTCATTCACAGTGTGGCAATGAGCCAATTCTACTGAGATGTCTTTCTGAGAATCTGTGACCTTTGAAAGTGTGTGGAAACTCAGTGCTTGGTGGCAGAGACATTAGAGGGAAGTAGGGACAAAGGTTTACTTAAGAAGCAAAACAGGGGCCGGGAAGGTGGCGCTGGAGATAAGGTGTCTGCCTTGTAAGCGCTACCAAGGAACGGACCGTGGTTCGATCCCCCGGCGTCCCATATGGTCCCCCCAAGCCAGGGGCGATTTCTGAGCACATAGCCAGGAGTAACCCCTGAGCGTCAAACGGGTGTGGCCCAAAAAAAACCAAAAAAAAAAAAAAAAAGAAGCAAAACAAAATGGTCTAGAGATACTATCTGGGTATGGCACAGTAGGCAGGACACTTGTCTTACATGTGGCTGACCTGGACTTGATCCCTGCCCCAACATATGTGGTTCCCTGAGACCTGCCAGGAATGATCCCTGAGCATAGAGCCAGGAAGAGAGTGATCCTGAGCACCATCAAGTGTAGCCCAAAAACCATAAGAACAAAGCAAGATACAGTTAATGTCCCTGGGCCTCTATGTGTCATTCTAGAAGGTTTTTAAATTTTGTGATTGGTGTAATGACCTAAGGGAAGTTTTTTTGTTTGTTTGTTTTGTTTTGTTTTTTGGGCTACACCTGTGGCCACCCCTGTGCTCAGGGGTTACTCCTGGCTGTCTGCTCAGAAATAGCTCCTGGCAGACACTGGGGACCATATGGGACACCGGGATTCGAACCAACCACCTTTGGTCCAGGATCGGCTGCTTTAAGACAAACGCCGCTGTGTTATCTCTCCGGGCCCTGTTTTTTGTTTTTAAATCACAATCAGTTCTCCAATGTTTAAGTCATGGTTCTTTGAATGTTAGAAATTTGACATGGATCTTTTCAGGTTTATTGACAATCATACTGGTTATTTTTTCATAATTACCATACTTTGTCTTTACAAAGCCCCAAGACCAAATCAAAACAAAATAGAATGTCAGGTCTGAATTTGCATGAACTTAGCTCCTCACTAACTTACCTCCTCCTCAGGAGGGTAGGTAGGCCTCACTCCCTGCTCTGCTCTAAGCAGAAAACTAAACATTTAGAGTAGTGTAGGTATCTGTCCATACCACAGACCCTCTAGAAGCAGGAGACCAAACCTTAGCAATCAAGCTTAAAAATCAAGCTTAAAAAATGTGCTTGTCGGGGCCGGAGAGATGGCACAGCAGCGTTTGCCTTGCAAACAGCCGATCCAGGACCAAAGGTGGTTGGTTCGAATCCCGGTGTCCCATATGGTCCCCCGTGCCTGCCAGGAGCTATTTCTGAGCAGACAGCCAGGAGTAACCCCTGAGCACTGCTGGGTGTGACCCAAAAAGTAAAAAAAAAAAATGTGCTTGTCAAGGAGGCAGGCTGGGGTATAGGAGGGAACCTTCGGACACTGGTGGTGGGACTGGTGCTGGAACCTTGTATGTCTAAAACTCAACTACGCATAACTTTGTAAATCACAGTGATTTAACAGAAATTTTGAAAAGAAGCTTGGAGTAGAAAGAGGAGTCTTTAAAAAAATAGAAACTAGGGACTGGAGTGGTGGCGCAAGTGGTAAGGCGTCTGCCTTGCCAGCGCTAGCCTAGGACGGACCGTGGTTCAAGACCCTGGTGTTCCATTTTGTCCCCCAAGCCGGGAGTGATTCTGAGTGTATAGCTAGGAGTAACTCCTGAGCGTCACCAGGTGTGCCCCCCAAAATAAAACAAAAAGAAATAGAAACTTGGATATCTCCAGAGAAATTTAGATTTTTTTAGTTTAATTTTTTATTTGAATAATTAAAATTATGCATTTTAGGGACGAGTGCAGTAATATAGTGGGTAAGGAGGGCACTTGCTTTGCATGCAGCTGACTTGGGTTTAATCCCTGGGCACTACGAGGAGTTATCCCTGAGTGCAAAGGTAGAAGTAGCCCTTGAGTAACACTGTTGTGTGGGGACCCCCAAACAAAGGGAACAAACAAACAAAAAACAAACAAACAAAGGGAACTGGAGGAAGTTTCTGGGTCTATTTTATGTAAACTTTTCATTCAAACAGAACAAGGTATTTTGGAGGAATTGACTTGCTTTTGGTCATAATTCTCGGTCGTATTTTTCATCACTGTTTCTGCCTGAAAAATAGAACAGCATAGAGAGAATTAAAATAGAAAAAGGGGGGCGGAGCAATAGCACAGCAGTAAGGCATTTGACTTGCATGTGACCAACACAGGACAGACCCTGGTTCAAATCCTGGCATCCCATATGGTTCCCCCAGCCTGCCAGGAGCGATTTCTGAGTGCAGAGCCAGGTGTAACTCAAGCGCCACCGGGTGTGACCCGAAACCAAAAAAAAAAAAAAAAAAAAAAGGAAAAAAAAAATCACTGAGTTTGTGCCTAGAAGGGTGTGCACAATCCATTTTTGTTGGGGCCTCTAGCTTGCTCCTTTGACAGATGCATTATCTGAGTGTTCACTCCGGCTCCATCAAGCCTCCAAACACTGGTGATTCCACCCATTTTGTTCTCTTTTCAAGACTGTTCACTTGATAGTTTGACCGTACCACAATCTGATGTAACATTTATTTTAGGTCTGAGGACATTACAGAGGTCAAAGTCAGCCATCACTTCCATTTTTCAGTTCTTTTTTTAAAAAAATGCTCCATCTTGGCTTGATCTTCTCCTTCAAACATGTATCTTGCTTGCTTGTGTCTATGTTTTTGCTATTTACACACTGGAAAACCCTGCATCCTCTCTAGAATGCATTCCCTCTCTTTCTCTCCTTGCACAACTTTCTAAGCAAGTTTTCTTCTAGAAAAACTACATTGCTTAAAAATTAAAATAGGTGATCTCCACTTTAAGATCATTGGTGCCCCCTGGTGAGAGAATTGGGTAAGCACAGGAGAATGGCTGGAAGAAGTTTCTAAGTTTTAAAAGGATAGTTCACAGTCTGGCTGACAAAAGAAATTTAATACGATGTACTTTTTTTTTCTTTATGAAAAAGAAATTGAGGCCAAGGAATGAGCAGCGAGAGAATGAGCTGATTATTTCTTTCCTGAGATGTTTATATGACGAGAAACAGAAAGTTCACGTCCACATCGGGGAACTGAAGCAGGTACGACACTCTCTGCTCTTACCATTGATCAGGACACGGTTTTGTTTTGTTTTTTAAAAAGTAGTGTCCTGAGTTTTCTCTAGTGCTGACATCAGTTTCCTCCCCAGATTTCATTTTCAGTTTGTTGAGTACTTAGGGGATGCTCATTCCAGTTAACAATGTTCTTGGGGGGAAGGTGCCAGAAGATCTTGGAATCCACATGTAGTGGAGGAGTGCAGTTGTTGCTCTGAGAATGAGTAGGGAGAGCGAGTGCTGCCAAGGTCAGGGCACCCGCTCACCTCTCCATCTATCCCTGGTTCTAAGGGCCCAGCCCATCTATCTGTGAGAGTGTGATGGGTTGCATGGGTGGGCCTACACCCGGCAGGCCTGTCCTGACAATAGGGATCAGAGCTTATATCTATAATGCTGCTGCCCATTAGATCTTGAGTTTGACCCCAGTTTTACAGGAGAGGAAGTTGGAGACATCAAGAAAGCCCCTTGCACATTGCGCTATAGGTGGTGAATGCTGAGCCCACGCAAACTCCAGGCTGTTTTGTGTTTGGGTTTCCCTTTCCTCTATCCAGAGCTAGCAAACCCAGTCTCTGGGTGGAGGTTTTTGCTGGATTTGGAGAAGATAACATGAGATTGTGGACAGAAATCAAAATGTTATTGTATTTTCCGGCGTATAAGACGACTTTTGAAACAAAAATGTCAACCGAAAATCGGGGGTCATCTTATACACCGAGTATATCCTGAAAAACATTTTAATAGGCAGCTAAACAAAAATCGTCTGGATATTGCCACAAAGCGAATTTTCCAACTCGATCCTGCACCAATCACTGCAAGGCTGCTCGGACGGCCTCTCTAATTCAGCCAATCCAAGCAGGCTTTTGTTGCGTGCAAATTAGACAATGTTCTGGACCCAAATCTACACTGTCAAAAGCCTGCTCAGATTGGCCAGAGTTAGAGAGGAAGTCTAAAATTAGTGGGTCATCTTATATGCCCAGTCGTCTTATATGCTGGAAAATACGGTATTTCCTAGAGGGTCTTCATTCAGGAAGGAGGGAGGGAAAGAACGAAGGGTGGGAGATAGGAAAAGGAAAGAAAGAAGAAAGAAAAAGGAAGGATAAGAAGATAGGAAGAATGGAAAAGGAAGGGAAGAAGGAAAGAGAAAAGTAAAAAGGAGGAAGGGAGAAGAAAGGAGGAAGAAAGAAGGAAGAAGGAAGGAAGGAAGGAAGGAAGAAGGAAGGAAGAAGGAAGGAAGGAAGGAAGGAAGGAAGGAAGGAAGGAAGGAAAGAGGAAAGGAGCTGTCAGTGTTGGGACATTTCTTTGTGTGTCATTTTAGGCATCCCGAATGGCCATGGAGAATACAGGCCATGAACTGCCTTCGAGCGCCACACGGTTCAGGCTGGATATGCTGAAAAACAAAGCAAAGAGATCCTTAACAGAATCTTTAGAAAGCATTCTATCTCGGGTAAGTGCACACTTACACCTCACTTTAGTTACATCACCCAGAAGAAAGCCTTAGATATGGGGCTGGAGAGCTATTCATGGCTGAGGTACTTAACTTCCTTGTATGCAGCCAGTCTCTAGGAGTGACCCAGCTCTGCATCTCTTAAAAGAAAACATAGATTTTTTTTTTATTTAACCAACTTTATTACATACATGATTGTATTTGGGTTTCAGTCATGTAGAGAACACCACCCATCACCAGTGCAACATTCCCATCACCAATGTCCCAAATCTCCCTCTTCCCTACCCAACCCCCGCCTGTACTCTAGACAGGCTTTCTATTTCCCTCGTACATTCTCATTATTAGGATAGTTCAAAACATAGTTATTTCTCTAACTAAACTCACCCCTGTTTGCAGTGAGCTTCATGAAGTGAACTGTAACTTCCAGCTCTTTTCTCTTTTGTGTCTGAAAATTATTATTGCAAGAATGTCTTTCATTTTTCTTAAAACCCATAGATGAGTGAGACCATTCTGCATCTTTCTCTCTCTCTTCGACTTATTTCACTCAGCATAATAGATTCCATGTACATCCATGTATAGGAAAATTTCATGACTTCATCTCTCCTGACAGCTGCATAATATTCCATTGTGTATATGTACCACAGTTTCTTTAGCCATTCATCTGTTGAAGGGTATCTTGGCTGTTTCCAGAGTCTTGCTATGGTAAATAGTGCTGCAATGAATATAGGTGTAAGGAAGGGATTTTTATATTGTATTTTTTGTGTTCCTAGGGTATATTCCTAGGAGTGGTATAGCTGGGTCGTATGGGAGCTCGATTTCCAGGTTTTGGAGGAATCTCCATATTGCTTTCCCATAAAGGTTGAACTAGATGGCATTCCCACCAGCAGTGGATAAGAGTTCCTTTCTCTCCACATCCCTGCCAACACTGCTTGTTCTCATCCTTTGTGATGTGTGCCAATCTCTGGGGTGTGAGGTGGTACCTCATAGTTGTTTTGATTTGCATCTCCCTGATGATTAGTGATGTGGAGCATTTTTTCATGTGTCTTTTGGCTATTTGTATTTCTTCTTTGTCAAAGTGTCTGTCCATTTCTTCTCCCCATTTTTTGATGGGGTTAGATGTTTTTTTCTTGTAAATTTCTGTCAGTGCCTTGTATATTTTGGAGATTAGCCCCTTATCTGATGGGTATTGGGTGAATAGTTTCTCCCACTCAGTGGGGGGGCTCTTCTATCCTGGGTGCTATTTCTTTTGAGGTGCAGAAGCTTCTCAGTTTAATATATTCCCATCTGTTAATTTCTGCTTTCTCTTGCTTGGAGAGTGCAGTTTCCTCCTTGAAAATGCCTTTAGTCTCAATGTCCTAGAGTGTTTTACCTACATGTTGTTCTATAATTCTTATGGTTTTGGGTCTGATTTCGAGATCTTTCATCCATTTGGATTTAACCTTCATACATGATGTTAGCTGGGGGTCTAAGTTCAATTTTTTGCAAGTGGCTAGCCAGTTGTGCTAACACCACTTGTTGAAGAGGCTTTCTTTGCTCCATTTGGGATTTCTTGCTCCTTTATCAAAAATTAGGTATTCAAGCCTATTCCACTGATCTGAGGGCCTAAAGAAAACATAGATTTAATGCTTTGCTTCATTTTCCATCTGTGGTCATTGTAAAGTGGACAGAAAGGGTCAGTCTTTTTATGGACTTGCTTCTGGGGAAGTCGCCTATGTGGTGCTAAAGAGTTTCAGACACATTCCAGTGCATTTTGGTCAACTGAGTTGGATAGCTAATTGCTAGGGCCCTTGAGGATGTGGTGTTGGCTGCCATCAGGGCAGCACCTGGCGATGCTTGGGAACTTCCATGGTAATAGCCAGCAGAATTGGGACCTCCTGAACCATTGATTCTTAGGATTGCTGATGTTGGGGCTCAATCTATTGCTTGGGTGCACATGAACTCCTGTACAATTTTGTTCTATGAACTGTACTTTTAATTCCTTTTTGGGGGGGGGTTGGTGCCATACCTATCAGTTCTCATGAGCTACTTCTTGTTTTGATGTTTGGGGTCACCTCTGGTGTTGCTTAGGGTAACATGCAGTGGTAGGAATTGAACCTGGGCCTCCACATACAAAGCGTAAGCTCTAGTCTATTGAACCATCTCTCTGGCCTGTAAACTGTGCTATAAATTCAGTTATTAGTTGGGGTAATATGGTATAATAGCACCACAAGTATCTTGGTATAGTTGTAAGAAAAACCAAGAGTTAAAAATAAATACACATAAAAAATAAATACATATATAAATAAATTCTATTTATTTGTTTATTTTGAGTCATACCCTGTGATGCTCAGAGGTTTCTCCTGGCTATGCGCTCAGAAATCGCTCTTGGCTTGGGGGACCATATGGGAAGCCGGGGATCAAACCAAGGTTTGTGCTGGATCGCTGTGTACAAGCCAAACACCCTACCGCTGTGCTATCTCTCCAGCCCCAATAAATTATATTTGTAACATAACCCAGGTTGAAAAACTCCCCACTTTTGTTTTATATCCCATGGAACATGTTTGGCTCCCTAAAAACTGATCTATGGGCCAGTTTCTGCAAAGAGCATGGATTGAATATGTCAGGATATAGATTTCGTTTGCTCTTGTGTTCTTAGATGGCACCAAAAAAACTCGGTCACAGTCAGCAGTGACTGCCTTTATTCAGACCTTATGATTGCTGGGGTCCCCAAACTTAGCTTCATATCATCTCTTTCCTATTTTTATGAACATAGTTGTCTTGAAACACATTGTCCACTCACCTGTTCTCTTGGTCCACACTTCTGCAGAGTGGAATTGTTCATTGCCACAGACACCAGAAGGTCCACAAAGCACAAACAAGCTTGGGTGCATAGTATACAGTGATGGTTTGAAGGAGCAAGCACAAGGGTATGCCCAGTGCAGGGCTCTTCCCCAAAATGCTTTCCCAAGATTCAAATGCCCAAGGTGGCAAATCTGAGAAATCTCACACCTTTCTGAATCTTGCAGTAATAACCTCTTCATAGTTCTCTTTGATTTTATAGAATATTTCATTTAAAACACAATTAAGAGCTGAAGTGATTACACAGCTGATAAGGTGTTTGCCTTGCAAGCAGCCAACCCAGGTTTGGTCCCCAGCATCCCATGTGGTCCTCCAAGCCAAGAGTAACTTCTGAGCACAGAGCCAGGAGCAATCCCTGAGCACCACAAGGTGTGCCTCCTCCCCCCCCTCCCCCCAAAAAAAGACAGTTTGCTTTTGTTGGAAAATCTGTGAGAATTGATTGATTGATTGATTGATTTTTTGGGCCACACCTCACGATGCTCAGGGGTACTTCTGATTCTGTACTCAGAAATCACTCCTGGCAAGCTCAGGGGACCATATGGAATCCCAGGAATCAAACCGGGTCTGTCCCGGATTGGCCACATGCAAGGCAAATTTCCTACCACTGTGCTATCTCTCCGGCCACATCTGTGAGAATTTTGTAGCAGTCTTAGAGATTGTTAAGTGGCCCTTATATGACACACAGAACAGAGGTATGCCAGCATTTTCTGTCCACTCTCATCTTTCCCTGCAGTCCACATGTGGGGTGTTCTGGAACCTCTAGGTTCATATGTTACTTAAAAGCACCTAGGGAAGCTGAAGCAATAGTACAGAGGGTAGGGTATTTGTCTTGCATAAGGCCAACCCGGGTTCAATCACTGGCATCCCGTATAGTCTCCCGACCCCACTAGGAGTGACTCCTGAACGCAGAGCCAAGAGTAACTTCTGAGTGGAGCACTAGTGTAGTGGGAAGGGTATTTACCTTGGATGCACTGGAGCTGGGTTCAATCCTGGGCATCCGGTATGGTCCCCCATGCACTGCCAGGAATGAATTATGAGTGCAGAACCAAGAACAACCCCTGAGCATCGCCTGTGTGGCCCCAAAACAAAGCAAAACATAAAAAACACCCGAGGTTGTCTTGTGTCTCAGATGTTCAGCAACATGTGCTCAGCCATCCTCACTCAGAGAGTTTTTCCTATCTCATTACGTAGGCCAGGCTGCCTTTGGGTCACACCATTGCAGAGGTTTGGGGCCCTAACCAGGACTTTTTTTCTGCCATAGGGGAACAAAGCCAGAGGCCTGCAGGAACAACCAGCCAGCCGGGACCTGGAAAACTCCTCATTCAATGCATCGAGCAGTACCAGCAGGGTAAGCGACTTTTATTTCTCCTTAGATCTATTCGAGAAAGTTTTGCCTGGGCCCTATCAGAGGGAACAGAGGAGATGTGGCTTGTGCCTGTAGTCACATCAGCCATCAGGCAGAGTTTGGTGTTTTTTGACTTTTGGTGGAAGCGAATCAGTCAGTTCCACCAGGATAGAGCAGCACAAGGTATTTACTTGTCTTATCTCCTTCTTTCTCTCTCTTTTACCCTTGAGCCTAACCTGGCCCTTTCTCTACTGGACTTTCAAACTGTCTTCTCCCTGACCCCACGTCCAGGAGGGGGTCTGATGACCACTCTAGGTGGAACCAGCAAGTGGGTGGTCTGTGTGCTAGGGAGTTACTTGCACGGTGATGATAGGACTCAAGGTTTGCAGGCTACCCTGGGACAGAGCTGACCACAGTTCGCCTCCCTTCAGGAACAGTGGGACAAGGAGCCCCTGACGGCCTCTGAGAGCTCTTTCCGCCTCCTGGGGTCCTCGGATGACCTGTCAAGTGACTCAGAGAGCATCTCTGCGGATGAGCCCGCCCCGATGTCACCTCAGCAGGCCTTCCGGAGACGCGCCAACACCCTGACCCACATCCCCGTGGATGGCCAGGGCTCTCCTGAACCGGGCCCCAAATCCCCCGATGTCTCGCAGAGAAAACTCATGCGCTACCACTCGGTGAGCACAGAGACGCCCCACGAGCGCAGGTGAGAGGCGCCCACATGCCCAGGACTGTGGGGGAGAAGTGGGGTGGGGGTGCCTGTCACTTAACCAAGCCTATGGGGGGCTCAGGGGGACTCAGCAGCAGGGATATGTCCTTTGATGTTGGGGATACTTTTCAAGGTGATGGCCCTCACTGTGGTCCTGGTGCAGTCAGAAGTGGGGCCGATGGGCAGCAGATGAGGCCTGGCTTTTGGAGGCCTGAACGGGGTTGGGGGGACAGGGCAGTAGAAAAGGGGTCCCCAGGGAAGTGGTCCTGGACTCTGCTCCTTGCTCGGTCCTGTGTAATTTGTGTGTCTGTGGGGTGGGGTGGTGGCTTCTCTGTGTCACCAAATGGGAATCCATATTGTCTCAAATCTCCATCCCTGGGGAAATTTTAGGGTGTTGTTCCATGAAGACTGGGCTCTGCCATGCAGGTGAGATAGTGTCAGGTAAATTATCTGGTGGAAGAAATTTTTGTTCCTTCTTTTGGGGGGCCCTGGCAGTTCGTTGGGCCTTTAGTTTTAGAGACTGACTGGGTGCTGTCTGCTCTATGCAGGCTTAGAAGAATCTTTGAGAATCGTTGGCCTTGTGGAAAGCGTCTTGGGCTGCTCTCCCAAAGAGATGCTGCCTTTGTCCTGGGTCAGTCAGCCTCAGCCCATGGAGATGCTAGTAACGTTCCCTGCAAGGAGGATAAGAGGGCATGGCCTCTTTTCCACCAGTTTCTCTGCCATTCCTAGAAGCTGTGGTTGATGATACTTTGGGGATGTGGTTGGACACCCATGCAGGAGACCCTTGCAGAAGCACATACTAAATCTAGAAAACATTCTAGAAATGAGGGAACATTCTAGAGACGGCAGAGTTTGCCCCATTGGGAGAGTCTTGTAATGGTCCTCATAGCTCTGTTTATCTAGGACTTCCCTGTCTGCCTTGTCAGTGTGCTCCACCCTGGGGTTTCTATAATTTTGGTGAGAATGAAAACATGCCTAATTGAATCTCCTAAGTTCTCTTGCCAAGTCATAGAAGAAGCCAAAGATGGTGGCCCCTCATCCATTTCCCTTGCTCTCTACTTCCCTCCCTTCCTTTCCTCCTTCCCTCCTTCCCTCCCCAGCACTATTCCTTTGTTTTCTTCCTCTCTTGTGAAACTATCTGGAAAACTACTGGAAAATAGGATGTGGAACTTCAAGACATTATTTAGGGTCTCAAAGAGCATTTGGCACTTTCCTCTCAAGGCATATCATTACCACTTTTGAAAGAGCTGTTTTTTGGTTTGTTTTTGGGGTCACACCTAGGGTGTTCAAGGCTTATTCTTGGCTCTGCACTCAGGGATCATTCTTGGTAAACTCTGGGGATCATACGGGGTTCAGGAGGTAGAACTGGGGCTGGCCACATGCAAGGCGAGTGCCTCGTCTACTGTACTATCATTCCAGCCTCTTGAAAAGAGCTTAAAAAATATTTTTGCCTTGCCTTTTGTTTTGTTTGCTTTTATTATATTGAAAACGATTCCCTTCGCCTCCTCCATCAGTTCAGTTTCTACAAAGGACTTGGAGAAAGCAGAACTGTTAAATGCAGAGAACTGAGGGGAATGATTTAGAGCAGGGGTCTCAAACTCAATTTACCTGGGGGCCGCTGGAGGCAAAGTTGGGGTGATCCTTGAGTGCAAAGACAGTAGTAAGCCTTGAACATTGGGGGGTATGACCCAAACAACTAAAACAAGACAAAACAAAAAAAGATTCCTCTAGGGCCACAAAATGTTGAACAAAGGGCCGCAAACAGCCCGCGGGCCATGAATTTGAGACCCCTGATTTAGAGTAAATACTGGTTAGGGCTGAAGCAATTGTACAGCAAGTAGGGTGCTTGCCTTATACATGGTCCACCCAGGTTCAATCCTCAGCAACTGTATGTAGTTCCCCTGAGCCCTGCCAGGAGTGATGCTTGAAGAGCCTTGAGTAAGCCCAGAGCACTGCAGTGGGTGGCCTGAAGCCAAATAGCTATGTTCAGGCCTGGATTCTAGGGGTTTCTGAGAAAGCTGGGAAGCAAAGGTGAAATGCACAGCTCTGCCTGCTCTGGGCTGCTGACGTCTGGAGAGTGAGACCCATCACAGCACTGTTCAATCTCCTCCATTCAAATTCCCCTCTGACTCCCGACTCTTTCTCCCTCTCTCCTTCTCCTAACTCCCCTCCACCCCCTCATCGCTCTTTAGTGTGAATCCTCCACCCCTGGTCGAGACTCAGAATTGCTCAGGTCAGCCTTCAGCTCCTGCTCCTCCATCTCATCTTAACCCTTCTGCCTCCTCGCCCAACTTTTTTAAGTACCTAAAACACCCATCCAGTGGAGAAGCCAGTGGGAATGCGGTGCCCAAAAGGTGAGCACACTTGTGTGGCACATTTGTTTCATCTGTCTTCCCAGGAATGTCCCCACCGGCCACAGGGCAGAGTTCTCACAGTATCCACCTTCCATCCACCACTTGCTTGCTTGCCTGTGCATCCTTGAATGTTTGCGAAGTTCCTGCAGAAGTAGATCTCAATGGCAAAGTGCCTGTCTGAGCTTGTTGCACACCCCACCCCACCTGCCATGATAGAGACTTTGCCCCACTGTCTGTGCTCCCAGTCCCGAATGGCTTGTTTGCTTTGGAAAATGATCACTTCTATTTGCAAAGGGAATGGCATGTCAGAAGTGGAATGATTTTGTCTTTGTGTTGTCCTTTTTAAATTTTCTTCTGGTGAGAATGCTTGGCCTAATTCATAACTCATTGCTCATGGCTGCCTGTGCAAAGCGTGTGGCAGGGGCACAGGGTTGGTATCTGTTTTCTCAGTGCTGCCCTGCGAATTTCTAGAATTCAGTCATTTTGCATCGCTGAAGGCACTGATTGGTGCCTTTCCATGCAGTCACTAATTCTGTTCATTTTGTGTGGAATGACGCTGATGGAAATGAAAGCTAATATCTCGTTTGTGAGCTGTTTGCATCTTTTTAGCCTGCTTTTTGGTTTCTTCAACTTGGATGCAAAAATGTGCCTCTTCTATAGAAGTTGATATTTTGTACTTTTCTTGGTCTGTGTGTTTTTGTTTTTATCCTTGATTCTTTTTTGTTTTTCAACCAAACTCTTAGCATCTCCTACCGTAATGCCCTACGGAAAAAACTTCATTCTTCTTCCTCTGTGCCAAATTTTCTAAAATTTCTGGCTCCTGTAGATGAAAATAACACCTCTGACTTTATGAACCCCCAAAGGTAGGGTTGGATTTTAGAATATATCAAATCTGAGTGGAAGTGTGGAACTGTTATTGGATATGATGGGGGATTTGAACTAACTTTGTGATTGAAAAAAAAAACATTGCTTTGATCAAATCTATTGCCTTTTATTTTTATACTTTTTTTTTTTTACTAAATATTGTTGTTTTTTAAAAAAAATAATAGTTGCAGGTAACCTACCACTTAGTTTAGGCTAGAATTAGCATAGGAATGAATATTTTATGATCTTCAAAAGGTTGTAGAAAGTCTTCACCAGCTCTGAGTGATAGTGGTGTTCTAAATGGCAGCGTGTGTGTGTGTGTGTGTGTGTGTGTGTGTGTGTGTTTGTGTAAGTATGTGGGTGTACATGTATACTGCTTGATTGTTGTGGTATTATCCAGTTGTGAATTCAATGATTGGATTATAATTTTTGTAAATTGGTAGGTAGGCTTTGTCTTGGAGGTGTAAAAGTACAAATGACACATGTTGACAACAAAAAGCATGCAATAGTGAAGTGTCCACATGATTGCCTTGAAAGTTTTTTCTCACCCAACCTTCTATTTATTTTTAATTAATTAATTAGGATTATTATTTTTTTGTGTGTGTGGTTTTTGGGTCACACCTGGCAGTGCTCAGGGGTTATTTCTGGCTCCAGGCAGGCACGGGGGACCATATGGGACGCCAGGATTCGAACCGATGACCTCCTGCATGAAAGGCAAACGCCTTACCTCCATGCTATCTCTCCGGCCCCAAATTAGGATTATTTTTTAGGTGCTAGCTGGCTGTACGCAGCTCAAAGTGATGTTTAGGGGATGCAGGAATCCCACATGCAAAATTTGGCTCTAGTCCATTGAACTCCCTGACCCCCAATCTCAGTTTATCTTTTCTTTTCTATTTTTGGTTTTTGGGTCACACTCAGCAGTGCTCAGGGGTTACTCCTGGTTCTAGGCTCAGAAATCGCTCCTGGCAGGCTTGGGGGAACATATAGGATGCCGGGATTGGAACCACTGTCCATCTGCATACAAGGCAAACACCTTACCTCCATGCTATCTCTCCGGCCTTCATTTATTTTTTTCAATTTGATGTATCAGTGTATTTTCTTTTTGGTGGCCATGTTTGGAGTCACCTTTCCACCCCCTGCTGAATAATTTCCACACACAAGATTCTGAGTCAGCTCCTCTGGGCAGATTTATGACATTTGGCTGCAGGGCCACAATGGGAAGCTGATCTGTGACATGTTTCTTTTTAGAAATAAAGAGATGGGGCTGGAGTGAAGGTACAGTGGGTAGGATACTTGCCTTGTATGTGTCCAACCATTACTCAATCCTTGGCCCCCCACATTGTCCTTTGGCCCACCAGAAATAATCCCTGAGGCTGCCAGGATAGATTCCTGTAGCCCAGCTTGAAGGGAAGACAAGGGAGGTGGAGAAAGTAAGGACAAAGGAAAAAAGAAGGAAGGAAGAAAGGAAAGAAAAAGAAAAAAGGGAAGAAGAAAGGGGGAAAGGAAGGAAGGAAGGAGGGAGGAAGGAAGGAAGGAAGGAAGGAAGGAAGGAGGGAGGAAGGAAGGAAGGAAGGAAGGAAGGAAGGAAGAAGGAAGGAAGGAAGGAAAGGGAAAGGGTGGGAAGAAGGAAGGAAAAAGGGCGGGGAGAAGGAAGTAAGTTAGGGAGGGAGTGAGGAAAGAAGGAAGGGAGGGAGGGAGGGGAGGAGGAGAGGGTGGAGAGGGGATGGAAGAGGAGGGAAGAGAAGAGAGAAGATCTTGTTGGCAGCTTGAGAACTGCTCTACAGGAAGACAGTTCTTTTGGAGAACTGTGAATTTAAGTACCAAAAGTATCTACTTAGGTTTGCAAAGATGCTTTATAATTTAGTGCTTTGTGTAAAAAGAAAAGAAGAAAATGAAAGAAAGTTGCCTGTGTCCTTGATTTCTTCACTACAGTCACAAATTACTTCTTGGCATTGCAGAGACTTTGATTCCAAATCCAGCCAACCGGGCGACACCAACGGGACCCCTGTGAGGACACGGAGGCCTTCATGGAGGCAGCAGATCTTCCTGCGTGTGGCCACCCCGCAGAAAGCCAGCGAGTCTCCAGGCCGGTACGAAGGTAAGACTTGCCCCAGCCAGCCCAGCTGCAGCACCAACAACAATCTCGGTGTTGGGTGAGAGAAGGTATGAAAGGTCACAGGTCGCAGTCATCTCTTGACTCGAAGATCCCCATGGCAGATACTTAAGTAGCCACACTTGCTGCTGAGGTCCCAGATCCCAAGGAAAATGTCCCCAGGATTTCTGCTCTGGATGTCGCTCTGATGACACTGCTTAGGCCACTGTCCAGTGCTGGGCTCTCTCAAAGTCTTAGGGCACCCAGTTAAGGAGGGGGGCTGGGGAAGCAGGAAAGGGGTGCAGAGCATCCTGACGGGGCTGGGTCTTGTGATCTATGGTGGCAGAGCCTGCTAGAACCACAGCAGGCAAGTTCAGGTTTGAAACAAGTGTCCCCGCCTGGAGATGGCCATGCCATTCGGAGTGTTCCTGGAGCTGGAAATGAACATTTATTTCATGGATGGTAGCATGGAGAGTAACCAGGATGTATTTATTTCAAGTGCCTGGTGGAAGGCCATTGCTTGCTGTTTTTTTGGAATTTCCTTAGCAGACGCTGATTCCTTTCATCCCATTCCTTCATTATACTTGCACCCTTGTTGTTTTTTTTTGTTTTTTTTTTTTTTTTGGGGGGGGGGGACGGACACTCAGGGCTTACTCCACATTCTGTGCTTGGGGAAATCACTCCTGGTGGTGCATGGGGACCATTTGAGATTCCAGGACTCAGTCCTAGGTTTCTTTGTACAAGGCATATGTCTTACCTCATTCTTCAGACCTGCTGCTGTTTTTTAATTTTCTTGGTTTTGTGGCCATATCCGTCTGTACTCAGGACTTACTCCTGGCTCTGTACTCAGGAATCATTCCTGCCCATGTTCAGGTGGCTCATGTGGGGTGTGGGAATTGAACCCAGTTTGGCTGTGTGCAAAGTAAATACCTCCTTGCAGAGTTTTAAAAGTGTTACATAATGACCACACCCTACTTTATAAAAAACAAAAAACATCTAAAAAGCATAAAATCTGTGCTGAGAATGCAGTGACATGTTGTAGGAAACTTGTACTCAGGGTGATAGAAGCCACAAGTTGTCAACATGGGGTGCCAACGGCTTCCGGAGGGCCTTATGTTTAAGGTGATCACTACTAGGCTGATCTATCTGTCTCGCTCTGCCTCTCTGCTTCTCTGTCTCTATCTTTCTGTCTCTCTCTCTAGTGCTGTGGAATCTTGGAATGAAAGTTTGTGAGAGTCTGAGGCCAGTCTGGAACCCATGAGGAATTTGCAACTTGGTTAACTATAAACTTCTCAGAGGTGGCATTAGGGTGCAGTTAAATCTGCTGCAGTGTCAGGTGGTTAAGCAAACAGATTGACAGACAGAATTACCCCTCTTTGTGGAGGCTGGCTGTGCTTTTGGCTTCGATACCTGGTGCATCTCCCTGCCTACACTCACACCAAAGATGCCCAGAACAGGTTTGTGTTCAGGGGCTGGTCCTCAGCTTCGAAAATGGCTGACTCTTCCCCTATATGACCATCCAGAGCTTTCCATGTTTATTTGACATCACACCCCTGTTCAGACAGTGCTCCCCTGAAAAATCTCCCTCCTTTAAACATACATAAAGTGATACCAGTGCATCATTTTTTGTTGATTTTGTTTGGGGGCCACATCCAGCAATCCTCAGAAATAACTCTTGGGGCCAGAACAGTAGTCCATTGGATAAGGTGTTTGATTGCCTCACACACAGCCGACTTGGGTTCAGTCCTCAGCATCCCATATGATTCCCCCAAACCTACCAAAAGTGATTTATTTAATACAGAGTCAGGAGTAACCCTTGAGACCTGCTGAGTATGACTTAAAAACCAACCAATCATAACCAACAAACAAAAAGAAATAACATCTGGCAGTGTTTAAGAACAAATGTGGGATGCCAGGGATCAAACTCAGGTCAGCTGCATGCAAGGTAAATGTTCTGCCTGCTGTCCTATCGATCCTACCCCTAGTTATGTCTTAAATCTCTTGGTCCTCTAGTCACTCCAGTCTCTCCCCCCCAAGGACAGTATTAACCACTTTGGGAATAGCTCCACCCTGTCTCATCTTTTTGATGCTCAGGAGAACAGCCAGGTTCTTGCTCATGTGGTCAAACAGGCCCTGGGGCTCAGATGTGCATCAAGGCCCCAGAGTTGTCCCTATGTGCCAGGTCTTAACTCCGAGCCAGTAGTGACAGTCTTATGAGATGGTGCTGTACAGAGAAGCAGAGTCAGTCTGGTGAGGAAGGTGGAAAGCACATGGTCTCAAGTCAAAGGAGCTGCTCTGGAGGAGCTAGAGCCATTGTACAGTGGGTAAGGTGCTTGCCTTGCAGGTGACAGGCACAAGATAGATCCCCTTCATGCAAGCACCACCAGGAGTGATTCCTGAGTGTAGAGTCAGAAATAATCTCTGAGCATTGCTAGTGTGGTTTTAAAAAAAAAAGGCAGGGGAGTCTCTCTGGGCATACTTTGCCTCTTTCCTACTGTTTGATGTTTCTTCCAGAAAGGCTCTTATTTTCTGGGTGAACACAGGACATGGAGAAAGTTAATTTTTGTTTGTTCATTTGTTTGTTTGTTTGGTTGGTTGGTTGGTCTCAAGGCCACACCGGGCACTGCTCAAGGGTCACACCTATTGGAGCTCAGGGGGCCATAAGTGATGTTGAGGATTGAATGGGATCTGCTGCAAAGTGTAACAAAATCTTAGTGGCCTTTGTTGACTTTCAAGGGCTAATCTTTTAATCCCTGGGCATGGGTCTCATTGCCTAAGCTAGCAAAGGCTAAACTTCGTTTCTGTCTCCAGGCATGGTGGCAAAAATACTCCACTAGTAAGGGTGGAAAAGAAAATTATCCGTTGTGAAGAAATCATTTTTTTTTAAATCTTATCAAACGCCTCACTTTGAGAAACAGACAAAGAGGTGTGAGTCACTTTATTTACCATGTGTACCAGGGAACAATTTTCTTCTTCATCTTAGTATTTCATGTAAGCATTTCAGATTACATTGTGCATCTGTAGACTTGACCAACAATGGAAACATTTAGATGCTACATGTGTCATTCAGTAAAAGAAAAAAAAAAAGAAAGAAAGAAAAGCTATTCCGGATAGATAAGATGTGATTGATTTGAAACCCATTGTATAAGCAAAGAGTTCAGGGAAACTAAAGTTCAAAGGGTTTTTGTTTGAGGAGCAAAATGGGTCAATAGTCCTACTTTGTGATAAGGAAAGTCTGCTGGCACAGATATCAGCCATGCCTAATAATGGCCAAACTAAGGAAAAGAATCAGAATTCCCAAAGGGAGCTCTGCTTGAAACGCACCCAGCAGTGCTTTTGCTAGGGGGAAGCTGGGCAGATGAGGTTCCTGTTCGTGCTCAGGGGATCTTGGGGTTTTGGGGAGGGTTTTGAATCCAGGCATGCTGTAATCATAGCCTGTGTGTGCCCCAGCCCTCTTGAGCCATCTCCCTGACCTGCTACCTGAATTTTACAAAGACTCATGCTGGGTGGGAAGTGAACTGACTGTCATATGAACCTAGGCATGTCCTTCAGGGCCACGTTTTCCAGAATCTATAGAGCATCAGGCAGTGGTCATGGCTGATGTGAATGACATAACTATAGGAGAAATTTGGATGAAAATGAACAAATCTGAGTCAATGAGAGATGTATCCAATTGCTCTGGGAAGTATTTTATACATTCTCATTTGGCACACAAGATGCCTGGGTGGTTAAAACAGCACAGGGCACCTGCTCCATCACCAGGTTATCTGGGTGAGGATGGGGCATGATTTTCTTGCTCTTAATTTTCCTAGCTGTCTCCAAAGGATTCCAATTACTGCTCCATTGAGGTCGCTGCTGGGACTTCTGAGGGTGACCTGAGAGGCTGTCAACACTTGGTGGCAGTGTTGCACCCTGTGTGTTGTTCCCCCTCAGTGACTTCTGAGATGTGGGCTGGCTGACTTTCAGCTACTGTGTTTTTGTTTTGGTTCTTGGCTTTATTTTATTTCACTTTTGTTATTGTTTTTTTTTATTAGTTTGTTTCAGGTTGTGCCGTTCCGGCCCATTTGCATCTTATGTAAATGGAGAAATTACCTTCCAACAAGAGAAACCCCGCAGGGGGTTTTATGGAGTGGGCAAAACTAGGAAGAATAAGGGGGAAAAAGAAAAGAAGTAAAAGCTCTGCAGTTGCCAGAGACACGTGGCCTTTTGAGATTGTTCTTAATTTACTTTCTGTATAACTTGGCGTTTTTGTGATGTGTCTCAGAGGCTAGGTTCTGGGTAAAGTACTGCAATATGGAATATGATTGTTCATGGATTTCTAGTTGGAAACAATTAGATTTCCCCTCACCCCCTCTATTGTTTATTGTGCTGATTGGCACATCATTACATATACTCAGGCGCTACTGCGAATGCCAAGATTTTTACCTGGTAGGTTGTGTTGGTTTTTTTGTTGTTTTTATTTGTTTTTTAAAAGCCTGTTGGAAGATTAGCATTGAAGGAGCTATTTTTAGTTAATTATTGCTAGTTAAGCTATCCAGTCCTTCAACTTGGGGGTGAGGGTTAGTGATTCTCAATCTTTGTCTCTTGCTAGAAGGCTTCAGGCAGGAGCTGCCTGAGGCCATGGGCAAGGGAAGGAGCCTGAAGCAGACAGCTTGGGTTTACACCCTGACATCCAGTATTTACTCTAGCCTGGAATAACCTTTGAGACTGGTCCAATTCAGCTTGGGGATTTGGGCTTCTGGGATTCAAATCCTAAATGCCCCATCATGTTTTGTTTGTTTGTTTTGTTTTGTTTTGTTTTGTTTTGTGATAGAGCCACTAAAGTCCAAAATATTATATATCGATAAAAATTTATAGACATCTTTGAGGGGCATGGATGGCAGCTTCAAAATTAGGTGGCATGGGTACGAATCTTTGACATTGGATACAGCATTTAAGGGGACACTCTCAGCAGACTTGAGTACTGACCCTGTGCTTGCATAGCCCTGGGAATGGGGTCTGCCTCTTTAACTGTTGGTTCTACTCTCTTCAACGGGTTGCCAGGCCACCTTCCTCCAGAGGAGGTTAGAGAGTTCTAAAGAGGGTGATTGGCTAAAATTTACTTTTTAGAAGGGACACAGCAGTAGGGCGTTTGCCTTGCACAGGCTGCCCAGGATGGACCTGGTTTGATACCCAGCGTCCTATATGGTCCCCCAGCCAGGAGCGATTTCTGAGCGCATAGCTAGGAGTAGCCCCTGAGCGTCACCTGGTGTGGCCCAAAATCCAAAAAAAAAAAAAAAAAAGTAGTAGTAGTAAATGTTAACACCCATTTGCTAGCTCAGGTCACAATAGGGTCACTGGCTCCAATCCTAATCTTAAAAATAATTCAATTTTTCCTAATTGAAGGGTGTCTCTGGACTCCATTTATTTAATAAAGGAAAGAGAGCAGAGCTCTGGACTGTCGCAATGCTGAGTGTTCTCACAGGACAGGAGAGGAGCTGTTTGCCTCTAGGATGACAGTTGTTGGCACATTGTACAGCTCTCGACTTTTGCAAACTGCTGAGATTAAAGACAAGGGATGCGTTAGAACGGTTTTCTGCTTGAGTATTGCAACATACAGGAAAACACCTGTAAGATGATTAGGACCAATTGGTTTATTTTGCACAAAAATTGAAGAGAGTGTGTGTGTGTGTGTGTGTGTGTGTGTGTGTGTGTGTGTGCACGCGCGCGCATGCGCACGCAGGCTCATCCCAACATGTGTGTTAGTTTCAGAAGCCTCTGCTCATGCAACCCTACCCCAGCAGCTTGAGCCTGGGAATCGCCCTGGGCAGGCAGCTTTCTCTTTCCCTGGTCTGTTACTGGGGGGAAGTTTTCCTTTTTTTTTCCCCTCTAGAACCAGCTTTGTCTCCTATGAGACTTAAATTGTGAGCTGAGCATTCATTTATTTTATTTTTGTTTTTTCTTCAAGCTCTGCAAAACTTCCAATTTAGGACTTAAATTCAAGGGCAGAGGCAGGGAGAAACTAGAATCAGCATTTCTAACAATGACTGCAGAGTGGCAGGTGGAGTTTGAGAAACCAGTGCTTGGGGGAGCTTCATGGCCCCTCACTCTGCCACAGCAATGGAGAGCAGACTTAGTTTTGTTGTTATTGTTGTTGTTTATTTCAGGGCAGCATTTGGCAGTGCTCAGGGATTATTACTGGCTAAGAGTTTAGGAATAACTGCTGGTGGTTCTCAGGAAACTCTATGGAATGCCTGGGATTGAATTCAGGTTAACCTCATGCCAGGCAAGCGCCCTCCCTACCTGCTGTGCTATTACTCCAGCCAGAATTGGAGGTTTTACCTGCTTGTAGTGGTCATTTATAGGGGTTCCTCTTTACCTCCCACACCCCATCTTCTTTGCCCTGCCAGCTTTTCATTTTCCAGGCCTTTTCCTCCAGGTGCCATATTTGACATTGTCTGAGGTTGTGTCTGACCAAAAGTGTCTGGAATCTTGTGATACCTATATAACCAAGGAAGGATTCTTTCTTGAACAGGGTGTGGAGGATGGTGGGGCAAGGCTAGTGCAGTGACCCCAAGAAACCTCCATTGGAGTAGATTGCCCCTTCTCTTCCTCTCTCTTCCTTCCCTCCAGTAGTGGCCCAAAGATAAAACAAAAAACCAAAACAAAACCTAGCTAATCTAATTGGTTATACAGAAACGATTGAGAGTCCTCTGTTCTCAAGGACTCCCACAAGCTAGGTGGGGCGATTTGGGAGTCTGCTGTCACAGCTTTCCTGGGTCACAAAGGAGGAGGCCAGGACAGTGGCAGAGCAGAACTCTTGGGTGTGCCAGGAACTGGTGGTGGATTGGGTGGGAACGGAGGTCACCAGTGCCACAATCTGTTTCTGATGACCTAGACCTATTCATCTACTACCAATCCATTTTCTTGACTGGCGCTCTCTCTGGCCCATTCTGCCAAGTTCCATTCTCTGAGAGAGGGAGTTGTTTTCCGATCTTCAGCTGTTTTCAAAAGACATGGCCTGTTGGTGGAGCTCCGGGAGTGCTCCGGAAGCAGAGGGCTGTGAGCCGTCTTTGGTGGTCAGTGGCTGCTTAGTTACAAGAAGCAGAACATGACCTGGACCAGCTGGATCCGAGTGAGGTCAGTGAAAAACAAGATAAGAATCAGAAGTTGTCAGGGATGGGGCAAGAGACAGACAGAGACAGAGAGACAGAAGTTGTCAGGGATGGGGCTGGAGAGAGAGAGAGAGAGAGAGAGAGAGAGAGAGAGAGAGAGAGAGAAAGAGAGAGAGAGAGAAGAGAGAGAGAGAAGATAGAGAAGAGAGAGAGAGAGAGAGAGAGAGAGAGAGAGAGAGAGAGAGAGAGAGAGAGAGAGAGAGAGAGAGAGAGAGACTACAGTCGGCAAAGTGCTTGCCTTGTTGGCACCTGACCTGAGTTCAATCCCCAGCACCATATAAGGTCTTCCTGAGCCCCAGGAGTGATCCCAGTGCGCAGAGCCAGGAATAAAATTAAGTTGGTGGCTGGGAAGGATGGCACCAAGGGGCTGACATATATACTTTGCATTCAAGAGCCTTGGATTCCATAGATCTCTGAGTATTTCTGGAAGCGATCCCCAGCTCAGAACCAGGACTAGCTCCTGAGTACCAGAAGGAGAAAAATAGAATTTTTTGTTTTTTGACGGGGTGGGGGCCACCACCAGGGATGCTCAGGGCTGACTCCTGACTTTGTGTTCAGGGATCACTCCTAGAAGTGCATATATATTTAGTGTCAGAGATCAGATCAACTGCATCAGGACCAAGGCTTACCCACTAAAGTAAAATTGTACAGTGGGAACTTTTTATAAAGGCTTGTGGAACCCTTTGTCTTTCTGTTAAAAAGGTACTGTGTGGGACTAAAGATATAGTACAGTGGGTAAGGTGCTTGTTTTGCATTTGGCTAACCCAAGTTTCATCCACGACATTCCATGAGGTCTCAGAGCACTACCAGGAATAATTCCGCAGTGCAGAGCCAGGAGTAAGTAACCCCTGAGCATAGCCAGGTGCGATCCCAAAACTAAAACTAAAACAAAACAAAATTATGAAAAACATCATGTTCCCTCTTCTTCACTGCTCTGTTCTTGGAAATAAGAACTGTTCTATTGAATTGATAACCAATGGATTAAATATGTTCTTTAGGGACCGGCGAGGTGGCGCTAGAGGTAAGGTGTCTGCCTTGCAAGCGCTAACCAAGGAAAGATCGAGACCGTGGTTCGATCCCCCGGCGTCCCATATGGTCCCCCAAACCAAGGGCAATTTCTGAGCGCTTAGCCAGGAGTAGCCCCTGAGCATCAAACGAGTGTGGCCTGAAAAACAAAATACATATATATATAATATATTATATATATATATTTATATATATAAAAACAAAATGTATATTATATAGATATGTGTTCTTTATCTAAAATTAATAAGTTGAGCATGGTCAGGGTCATTTTAAGGTTCCTGATCATTTTGAAATAAGTAAGGTCAGTGATGTGGACAAACATGGGGGGTTTTGTGGCCATTATTATGTAAAGTTTTTAAGGTTATAAACCAGTTTTGGGGGAGGAAGATATAAGGCCAGAATGTTGTATTGATGCTGTGAAACCCTGACTGCCTTCCCTCAGCTTGAGGGATTGAGGCCGGGGCTTCCCAGCTGGAAGGGCCTCATGTCCAACAACACACTAGGCATTGCATTACGTGGGAAGAAGCAGCTTGTAACTTAGCCTTCCTTCTCAGAGCGCAGACCCCACTGGGCCCTCTCCCCCAGCACAGCAAAAGAGTGTTTCCTAAATTTGCAGTTCCTAGTCTTCCTTTCCTGCCTTTTGCTCCAAGATCATAGCCAGGTAGACATGAATAGTTTCACAGCTGGGGACTGTGTAGGGTGCTCAGCTGAGGGTGGCAAGGAGGGTTTGTAGTTGGAGTTTGGTGGGGGTTCCTGTGCCAGTCCCTGTCTCCCCTCATTCAGGTGTCCTGGCGATCTTGGCAGACCCCAGTAATAACATGCAGGGGAAATCCCCCCTTCTCCCTTTCCTTGTTCACACACCTGAGCCCTGTATTCCTTTGGATGACCTCTGACCTTCCCACTACCAGTCCCACCCCTTCCACCTAGGGCAGCATCTCAGCAGTTGCACTGAGGGATGGTGCAACCAACTCTACGAGGGTCTGAGATGTGTTCCTCTTATTTCTCTTTCTTTCTGGTTGAATAACTTTATATTTCTTTTTTTCTTTTTAACAAAGTCTTTAGTCACCATGAGATACACACAAAATTGTTGATGATTGAGTTTCATTCAAACAAGTATAACACCCTTCACCGGTGCACATTTCGCACCACATGTGCCCTGGTGACCCCTCTGTGTGAGCTGGGCTGAGGGGGCCACCATCTTGTCACCATCTTTGTGCCTGCTCTTGTGTATCTTGGGCATCTCAGGTTATGTACTTCATTATGCTGTTGTCCAAGGAAGGTCAGACAGCAATGAGAGTCTCAGTGAACTCCAGACTGCAGGACAGATGTGGAGTGAAAAGCCAAAAAAGGACCAGAGAGAAGGGCCAGAGTAGACTTAAGCAGAAGGAAGCCCTAGTTTCAGCCTTGACACCACCACCACCACTACCACCCAGCACAGAGTCGAGGAGATGACCCTTCCCCCCACTGCAAAAAGGAAATAGAAAAATACTGAAAGTACTTGTCTTTGGGAGTTAGGATTATAGCTTCAACTGCCTCCCCCCACTAGTGTTCCCAGAATTTTTTCATATTCGTATGTGGAAGGAGCATTAAACGTGTGGGAAGTTGATTTGGGTTAGTGAAAATGAAAGGACCCTGTGTTAGCATTTATATTTTTTTTTGAGGGGGACCCTGCATACCCAGCAATGCTCAAGGCTAACTCCTGCATCTGCACTCAGGAATTACTCTTGCAGTGCTCATGGAGTCATATGGGTGCTGCGGATTGAATCCAGGTTGGCCATGTGCAAGGCAAGCACTCTACCTGTTGTATTAATCTAATCTCTCCATGCCTTTTCAGCATTTCTTAACTAAATGGTGTGAATTTCAGTGACCTCAGATGGTTGCCTTCGACAAACATTAAAAACAAAATTGGGCATTTGAAAACATGAGGGTCACTTTTTTTTTTTTTTTTTTTTTGGTTTTTGGTTTTTGGGCCACACCCAGCATTGCTCAGGGGTTACTCCTGGCTGTCTGCTCAGAAATAGTTCCTGGCAGGCACGGGGGACCATATGGGACAACCAACCACCTTTGGTCCTGGATCGGCTGTTTGCAAGGCAAACGCCGCTGTGCTATCTCTCCGGTCCCACACTTTTTTGTTTTTAATGTAATGATCCCATTCAGACATAATGAACTGTCTTAGCTTGACTTGAATCAATAATATTTCCAAGTATCCTTGCTGCCTTATACCATGTATCATGAATCCACCCACCACTTGCTTGGTGAGTCTGTAAGCTAAAGTTAAGAGGGTCAGGGAAATGGTAAATGTCAGAGGCCAAAGCTCCTCAAATGGAGTGTGTACAAAAATGTCCTTATAGCGGAGTTGGATCAGAGTTGTGAGTTCAGGACTTGTTCCCTTTCCCTAGATTGAACTGATGCTCTCAGTACTATTATGCTTTGTGGGGGAGAGGAGGGACCTGACAGACCATGTGTCTTCCACACCTCGAGAGTTGCCATAACTAGGTCCTTGACAATGCCTCTGACAGCCTGGCAGAAGAGGAAGGCAAACCTGCAGCTGGCTATTGTGAACTGCTGCTCAGGAGCAGCACCTCAAGGTTCATCATTCTCCCATGTCAGGATGGTGACCCCAGAGCGACTCCCCCTTACAGTGCCCAGAAACTTCCGCCTGACTGTTCCTGAGTCCATTGAAGGGATTTCATGGCCTTACTTCTCCCATGAAGGGCCATTGTTCCCTCTCTCCAGCCAGTCACAGCCCAGCTCTTGACCCCTGACCTCCCTTCCACCATGGTGCCTTCCCCAATTCCACCCAAAGCTTAGTTAAGCTCTGCCCCTCCTAGGTCAGGCTCCTGAGGTGGCCTCTGCGTTCTCATCTTGTCTCCCTCCCCCCTTATGGAGGCTTTGGGCCTCACTTCTCACACTGACCTGTAATGAGGCTGTTGAGATGTGGGCCTTGGGACAGAGCCTGGCTGCATCCTTGTTTTTGGCTCTGATGCATAATGGGGCTCAGGAGTGGTCAACACCTTGTTTGCTTATCAGAGAGCTTTGTAGATAAAGGTGATTTACTATGCATCAATATCTGCTGCCTACAATGCACAAAGATGTGCATGTGCATGGCCCATATCGAGTTTGACAGGAACTCTGAGTGATTTCAGTCAATGTTGGAAAGATCTGAGTCCCAGGGCCTTGGGCTTTGAAGGTCCCCAGGGACCTTGCCCTGTTTTTTATTTATTTAAATAAACATATTTATTTAAGCAGCATGATTATAAGCATGTATGTAGTTGGCTTTTAGTTATATAAAACACACACACACACACCCTTCACCAGTGCAATGTTCCCACCACCAATGCCCTCCATCTTCCTCTTCCCCTACCCCTTGCTATATTCAAGTCAAGGCATTGTAGTCTCACTCATCTCTGGGTTTTAAGAAAAATAAAAGATATTATTGTAATAATACCCAGAAACAATAGAGATGAGGGCTGGAAGGTCCGGCCCACTATATGAAGCTTACCACAAAGAGTGGGGAGTGCAGTTAGAGAAATAACTACATGACAACTGCCTTGCCCTGTTCATGATGCTTTCTCCACTGCGTCTTTCTCAGGATGCTTTGGTTGGTCCTCTTGGATCTATTATCTGTGCTCAGGGCTGAGATTGGCAGCCCTGGGGATGCATTTCTCCAAATCCAGAGGCTAGACTGAAGATTTCTATGGGGTTGCTGTTGATATTGGGGGTGGGGGATTAAAGAAAGTGATGGGGGGCAGGGAGCAGGGGAGGGAGGAGTCCTCTCAGAGGTCACGACCTTGGTGCTGAGCTCTGAAGGAGGGGGGTGATTGGAGACAGCCTGACAAAGAGAGGCCAAAAGGGCAGCGAGTCATTGTGAGGGAGAGGCTCCTCCACAGCCTCTCTGTGCCTCTCACAGCTTCAGGTCCTGCACATTCAGGCAGGGCCCTGGTGCCTGCTATTGTTGTCGGGAGCCCCTGGTACCCCTTTGTTGTTCTACCATAGAATAAGCGTCAGTCTCAGCTCTGTTCATCTGCGGATGTTTATTTATTTATTTTTTATTTTTAGAACTCTAGCTCCGTGAAATAGAATTTAAAAGTTGCTGATATTGAGTTTCGGTCATGCAATATTCCAACACCCGTCCCTTCTCGAGTGCTTATATCCTGCCACCAATTCCCCTAATTTTCTTCCCATCATCCTACCCTTACGCTCAGGACTTTTTAAAAAAATGTAATAAAATTAGAATTGAATCATTGTGACACACAGTTACAAAGTTGTTCATGAGTTTCAGTCACACAATGTCCAGCACCCATCCCTTCACCAGTGCACATTTCCTGCCACCAATGACCCCAGTTTTTGTCCCACCCCACTCCCCCCCCAACCTATTTTTCTATGGCAGATAAATTTTATCTCTTCTCTCTCTCTCTTAATTTTTCTTTTTCTTCCTTTTCGACACTGGGTTCAATATTATTACTGAACGGAGGGTATCATGCAGATCACTTTACCTTCTTTCAGCATCCAGTTGTTTTGTTTGTTTGTTTGTTTGTTTGTTTTTTGTTTTGGGGCCACACCCGGCAGTGCTCACAGGGGTTACTCCTGGCTATCTGCTCAGAAATAGCTCCTGGCTGGCAAGGGAGACCATTTGGATTGCCCAGATTCGAACTAACCACCTTAGGTCCTGGATCGGCTGCTTGCAAGGCAAACGCTGCTGTGCTATCTCTCCGGCCCCTCAGCATCCAGTTCTTGTCCAGACCTTTTCTCTGAGTTCCCAGTCCTGGTGGTGATGGAGGTGCCTGAGCTACAGCTCTGTCTTGCCCCAGGCTTGAGTAGATAATGTTGGCAGCAGGGAAAGGGCTTGGTCTCTGGCCCAGTCCTGGGAATTCTCCCTCGAACCTCACTGGAACCTGTAAGGAGTGACAGGGTTATTGGTGTGATGGGAAGATTGGGAAACTGAGGCACAAGGTACAGTCAGCGTGAGAGCAGGGACTGTATGATGAGGATGGAGTGGAATGGAGTGAAGTGTGGCTGTGTGTGTGTGTGTGTGTGTGTGTGTGTGTGTGTGTGTGTGTGTGTGTGTGTGTGTGTGTGTGAGTGTGATATCTACGAATGAAGCATATGGCCCTGGGATGAACCAGCCTGACTTTGAGCCCAGCCCCAGAGGTGAGGAATGTACATGACCTGCCCAAGAGCACATGTACCTCTGTGAGCCTCAGTTCATCCATCTGGGAAGAGACAGTGATTGAACTTATCTTGAGCCCCTGCTAGTCCTGGGTGTATTCCCTTGAGTGCTGATGATTCCTACAATGTTCCAGAAACAGAAAGAAGACTGGGGTAGAGACAGGGGTGGTGGCTCAGGGGTAGAGCACTTGCCTTGTGTGTAAGGCCATGAATTCATCCCTGATGCTGGGGGAGTAAGAGAGGGAGGGAGAAAGGGAGTATAAAGTAGTAAGAGACTGTCTAAGCTGGTTCCCATGTTGCACCCCAAGGAGTGGGAGGTGGGAAAATGTCCCCAGGCCCCTGTGCCTTGCTCCAAGCTAAACAGCAGAGATGGGAGCCAGCATCTGGTCCTGCTTCACTGACTTACGTGCCCCAGCTTCTGGGCCTGATATTCAGGTTAGGATTACTTGAAACTGTCTGTGTAAAATGCCTGGCTCAGCACCCCGCACCTGGCTGAGGATCCAATTAATGGTCCCTGTTCTCATCATTGGCTAATAAGCCTGGTTCCAGCTTCTTTTAAAGTGCCCCATCTTGGGGGTCAGAGAGATAGCACAGCAGTAGGGCATTTGCCATGCAAGCGGCCGACTCAGGACTGATCGGTGGTTCAAATCCCGGTATCCCATATGGTACCCTGTGCCTGCCAGGAGCAATTTCTGAGCAGAGAGCCAGGAGTAACCCCTGAGCACCTTCATGTGTGGCCCAAAAACCAAAAAAAAAAAAAAAAAAAAATGCGCCAATCTTCCAGCACAATGCTTCAAAATGCTCACAGAATTTTGGTCGCCTGGGTTCCAATCCTGTCCTGATCAGCTTTTCTGGCTCTTGCTTCGGATATTGAGCAAGTTGATTCAGTTTCTTTTTCTCAGTTTGGTTTTCTACAGTCCTTTTGTCTTAATATTTGTATGCTAAGTAAACTTTTAATACCCTTGGAGGTCTGATACATATTACGGACTGTGTGAATGCTTGTTATAATGAACAATATCAGATAACTCAGAAGAAAATAAAAATAGACACCTTGAAAATGAGAGATAGTACAGAGGTTTAGTCTCTTGTCATGCACACAGCTGGCCATGATTCAGTCTCTGGCATTGCATATGGTCTCCTGAGCACCAATGGATATGGGCTCAAACCCTGTCTCCCCCTAAATATGTATGCTTTGAGGAGTCAAGGAGATAAGTGGTAGATCACATGCCTGACATGTAGAGGACCCTCGAATTTGATCTTCAACATCACATGACAGCCACTCCCTCCTCCATTGGATATGGCCCTTATAAATATGTGTGTATGTATTTGGTAGATAATTATGGTTCAAAGTTGATTTACTTCAGTGAGGGTCAGAACATTAAGTTTTAATTTGGCAGTCTTTATGTAATATCTAAAGGAGAAGGGTTTTCTAACTTGGCACCATGTCCAAAGATAGATTTATATTTAATGAAAAAAAAATGACCCTGCAGAAATGTCCTTTGCCTTCCCCAGACTACTCAGAGTTGGGTGAACTCCCCCCACGGTCTCCGCTAGAGCCAGTGCGTGAAGATGGACCCTTCAGGCCTGTCCCGGAGGAGAAGAGGAGGACGTCGCGTGAGCTCCGAGAGCTGTGGCAGAAGGCAATTATGCAGCAGATCCTGCTCCTGCGGATGGAAAAGGAGAATCAGAAGCTGCAAGGTAGGTTGGGAAAGGCTCCATGTGCCCTGCTTTCATCCCAAGTGCCTCAAACTTAATTGGCTCAACACTCCCCTTTCCAAAAAAAAAAAAAAATGAACTCAGCACCCACCACTGAAAAAACTAAACAGGAAATGACACCCCATTGCTCTTCAGTGTCCTTGGCCTTGGTGTCATCCACTTTGGGAAATACTGCTTTAAACCCTGGGCCTTCAGTGTGACTCTTGGGAGATAGGAGATGGTATATGTAGCAAAATGGAGCAAAAAGAAAGTTCTTTTACTAGACTATTTGTCTTCCTTCCAAAATGAACTGATGTGCTTTTGAGAACTCTGATGATTATCTTGCCTGTGTCCAATACATCCTTTTGTCACATTTAGCATGTTTAAAATTTCTCACAAGAGCAACTCAGTAAAGTAGCTGTGATTCCCATTTTAAAAATAGCAGGAATTGGCCCAATGATGTAACTCAGGGGTAGAACACTTGTCTTACATGTTTGATGCCTTGGGTTTGATCCCTGGGAAAATACACACACACACACACACACACACATATACACACACACACACACACACACACACAAGAACTGGGATAAGAAGTATCATGATTGAGGCCAGAGAGATAGCATGGAGGTAAGGCATTTGCCTTTCATGCAGAAGGTCATTGATTCAAATCCTGGCATCCCATATGGTCCCCCGTGTCTGCCAGGAGTGATTTCTGAGCATGGAGCCAGGAGTAACTCCTGAGCACTGCTGGTGTGACCCAGAAAACAAATCAAAACAAAACAAACAAACAAACAAAATTAAGCCCAAGAATTTTAAATCCTACTTGCAACATTGTCAGTTCCATGTTCCTGGGCACACTTTAGAACTTACTTACCTGGGATTTTAGGGAGTGATGTAGTGGGAAATAAGCTGGTTAGATGTGTGAACTGGCTGATCCATGTCTTTAGGACTATGACCAACCCTTACCAAACTAAGTGTAAGGCCTCAAATGAAACGGACAAATCTCTAGAAAGATGAAGTTTACCAATACTAATAAGAAAAGAAAGAGAAAATGAGAACCACCTCAAAAGTCTCATTTGTGCTGAACAATTGTCACACAAAGAGAACTCTGGACTCCTGGTTCTTATGGATTCCTAGGTCCATAATTGATTCCTGCCTGGTTTCAGAGAAAAAGTGTGACCAAACTCAATGACATGGTGGTGAGGGGTCAGTCTGCTCTGTCCACTGGGGCCCAGCTCTCTCTCCTCCCAGCCCACACATCTAGAGCATTGAAATATAAAGTTAGAGGGAAGGGCAAAGGAGGGAGATATGGGACACGTGCTGGGAAAAGGGGTGGAGGGAGAACAACCCTGGTGGTGGGAAGAGCCTTGATTCATTGTCACTATATACCTTAAATATTACTGTAAAAGAGTTTTTATTCACTTTTTAAATAAAGATTATTAAAAAAAAATAAAGTTAGAGGGGAAAAAAGAGAAAAGGAATATAGTGACAGAAGCCAATGTGGTAAGCAAAAGGGAGAAGAAAACCAACCGGGGTCACATGTGTTATGTTGGATGAAGACTAGGATCTTGGTGGGAAATATGAAGAATTACATACAGATACTGACATAAAGTCCCACACAGCCAGAATCCATAGTAATGGGAGGGACCACTGGTAAAAAAGGAGCATCAGCAGCCAATCCACCAGAAAATGAAAAGTAACTAAATCTCAAGTGCATAGACACGTTGTATTTGATCACCATCATTATAAAGCTGGGTTCACCTGTTCTGTGCTCCACCCACTCTCTTCATCTAACACTTGGGCACTGGATCTAATTCTTAGTTAAGCAGGACTCTGGCATTGATCACAGGCTCTCACTGCATCTCAGAGGATTTTGTGGGTTCAGGATGCTCCATTTTCAAATCCATTTTAGAGCTGTCAGGTTCAGCTTTCCTGTGATCGATCCCTGTTGGCCTCTTCCCACTCCTCCCCGGTTTATTCATTTAAAAATAATTCTAAATACAGGTAAGGAAGATCAGTGGTGAGTTTTAAATTTTGTGGAACCTTGGACAAAGGCCCCCATGAAAAGGGAGGCTTGATTCTGTCAGTAAGAGGTAGATGGATGATGGTAGAGTGCTGGGGCAGGGTGAGGCTCAATAAGATAGAGAGCTTAGTCTAAGATGGACAGTCTTCCTGGAGAGCCCCCATTGGTCTGGATGAAAGTGCCCTTTTGAACTGTAACCTTGCCAGGCATGGGGAATTAATTAATTAATTAATTATGTTTAGTTTTGGAGCCACACTCATCGGTGCTCAGGGCTTATTCCTGTCTCTCTGCTCAGAAATTACTACTAGTGGTGATATATGGGATCATAATAGGATGCTGGGGATCGACCTGAACTAGGTTGGACACATGCAAGGCAAGTAAATAAATGCCTTACTTGCTGTACTGTTGTTTGAGCCCCCCCTACACACACACACACACACACACACACACACACACACACACATACACACAAGGGGAATTTAACAGGTACCTTCCACCCTGGAGCCACCTACGGTTTGTTTAGCTGGATAGTGGGATATACATGGGACCAGTGTGCACATCTGGGTATGTTTTAGCACAAGAACCAATCAGATTTTTTGTAGGTGAGAAGGAAAGAACAACTGAGATGATGTAATGAGTTGTGGTTCATTTTGTTTTTAGAATTTTTTTCCCCAGCTGAGGAAATTGAGCTTGGGCAGGAGGGTTGGGTAATAGAGGCTGTCAAAGGTTCACCAAGTTGGATGGATGTGGAGGATTCTCACTTGGCCTCAGTGTTGGCTAACCTGTTTTTAAAACGATCTCTTCCAGCTTCTGAAAATGACTTGTTGAACAAACGCTTAAAGCTCGACTATGAAGAAATCACCCCCTGCCTCAAAGAAGTGACGTGTGTGTGGGAGAAAATGCTGAGCACACCAGGAAGATCGAAAATTAAATTTGACATGGAAAAAATACATTCAGCGGTTGGGCAAGGTAAACTTCTGGTGGGAATGGGGTCTGCACGGCCTCATGCTTTTCTAGAGCCTGAGGAGGGAAGTATGGGACTGAAAAGGGGACTCTGAAAGTGGTGGCTCCCTGCTCTCAGTCAGTCCTTCTCAGATTGTTCTCTTCTGAATAAATCTTAGATAAACCTTATGACTCTCATCCTCAAAGAAATAGAAATGCTGAGAAAGCAGAAGATGTGGAAAACCCAGGAGTTAACTGTCTGTAATCTGGGTAACGATTTGAGAAGGTGCTGGATTTAAATAACACTAAGCCAGGGGTGAATCATGTGGCTTCTCTATTCCGGAAGAAGAGTCACTTCAAATACCCCCAATCCAACACATCATTCAAAATTTACAACAGGTTCAAGAACAGTGGGGAGGGCACCTGCCATAGATGCAGCTGACCTGGGTTTGATCCCTGGCATCACATCAAGAGCATAGAGCCAGGAATACGTCTTGGTTACTGCTGGGTGTGGCCCTAAAACAAATAAATCTAAGATTCAGGTTCTGAGCTTAGAGCCAAGTGCTATGACTTCACCCTCCCTTACCCTAAAAGTAATACGATAAAAGGTTTTTAAAAAATAGGGGCCAGAGGAGCTGGAGTGGGTGGCGCTAGAGGTAAGGTACCTGTCTGCCTTGCAAGCACTAGCCTAGGACGGACCACCGTTCAATTCCCCCGGCGTCCCATATGGTACCCCCAAGCCAGAAGCGATTTCTGAGCGCATAACCAGGAGTAACCCCTAAGCGTCAACGAGTGTGGTCCAAAAAAACAAAAAAACAAAAAAAACAAACAAACAACAAATAGGGGCCAGAGCAATGGTGCAGTGGTAGGGTGTTTGCCTTGCACACAGCTGACCCAGGATGGACCTCACTTTGATCCCCGGTGTCCCATATGATCCTCCAAGCCAGGACCAATTTCTGAGTGCAGAGCCAGGAGTAACTCCTGAGCATCACTGGGTGTGGCCCAAAAAGTCAAAAAAGTAAAAATAAAAATAAATAAATAAATAAAAGTGAGGTCCAGTCAGAACCACACTTCTGACCTGTCAGGCAGAATTCAGAACTCTTGAGAAGAGTAGAGGTTTTGCTTTGGGAGGAGCACTGCTGACAGTGTTCAGGGGCTGCTCGTACTCATGGCACCATGTAGTGCCAGAGATTAAACCTGATCTCTCACATACAAAGTCAAAGCTCTAGTCCTTTGCACTCTCTCCCTTTGCACTCTCTCCCTAGCCCCGGAGAAGACCATCTGTTGTGTGGGTGATGAGGTGTCTCTTCTTCCTGGCTCTGCACTCAGGAATCATTCTTGGCGATGTTTAGGGGATCATATGGGATGCCAGGGTTCTAACATGGGTCAGCCATGTTCAAAGCAAGCACCCTACCTTCTGTGCTATTGCTCCAGCCTGAGATCTCTCCTCTTAACCACTTGAAAAGGCCCCCAGCAATGTAACTAAAGGGTTCGCCAACCTTCTGAGTTCAGAGTAGCAAGATTAGTAGATGTCAGCTTGGGAGATCAAGAGTTCTGTGGAATTCTAGATACCTCAGAGTGTGGTTTTCGTTTCAAGTAGTGGTTTTCAACCTTTTTTCACACCTGCAGGGTAGTGAAAGTAAATGAAACATTTGGCAGGCTGCTAAGGCAGAGATGAAAAGGCAAGGCTTGTAATAGGATTTTGTGTATATCTATATTTTTTGGTTTGTTTGTTTTGAGGCTGCACCCAACTCAGGACTGACTCCTGGCTCTGTACTCAGGGATTACTCCTGGAAGTGTCCGGGGGTCCATAATTCATGCCAGAGAGCAAAGCCAGGTTGGCTGTGTGCCAGACAAGTGCCTTCCCTGCTGTCCTGTGTCTATGGCCCATACGTATTTTGTTTATTTGTTTAGTGGAGCAAGAGTTTATTGAACAAAATTTAGAAAGATGGGGGCAGAGGGAGAGAAGGGGAGGAATACCAGTTCAAGAGAGAGTGTGGGCTTGAAATATCAAGCAAGTAAAAAGTCAGAGAAAGACATGTATTCAGGGTTAACACAGGCTTGAAGGAGCAAGCAAGCAAAGAGATATAGAAACAATCAAGCAAGGGAGAATGCAGGCCTGAGAGAGCAAGCCCTGTCTGTGTTCATTTTTTTTTTTTTTTTTTTTTTGGTTTTTGGGCCACACCCGGCGGTGTTCAGGGGTTACTCCTGGCTGTCTGCTCAGAAATAGCTCCTGGCAGGCACAGGGGACCATATGGGACACCGGGATTCGAACCAACCACCTTTGGTTCTGGATCGGCTGCTTGCAAGGCAAACGCCGCTGTGCTATCTCTCCGGGCCCGTCTGTGTTCATTTTTAAACCAAATGTTATCAAATGAAGCTATCAGCTATAGCAAAAGCGTTAATAATGTGTTAGGAGGCAACCATGTTCATCGTAGGCCAGTTGGAAGTTTCTGTGAATGGTGGTTGAATCCCATGTCTTACTGACTCCATTAAAAATGTCCACGAAGGCCCACTTCTCTGGGAGTGGACACACGGGGAGTTGGCAGATGGTCCAGGGACAACTGCTGCTTCCTTTTGTCCCAGCAGTACCACTCAGAATAACTCACTCTCGAATTTTGTCAGTCTCAATTCTGTGGCAGGAAGGTGACTTACTGCGGTGAGGTTTGAGAACTGCAAAACAAACCAGAACCGAATCCTGCACCCATGTCATAGTGCTTGGAAAATGTACCAATGTGAAGAGGTCTGAGCTCACTGGGGGGATTTGGAGGGAGAGGAGGAGAGCTTAGTTTCACGGGTAGCTGTGGACAGCTCCATGTGTGCATGGACAAGCATCCAGACATGGATGCCTGTTAAGGTTGAGCCAACCTTATCTGATCCAACCATTCCAACCCTGCTTAAATGTGTTCTTCTGAGTAGTACCTTCCTTCCCTTCTCTTGCAAAAGATTCCTGCTTTGGATGGAACATTATGTGTTAGTGCTGATCATGGTTAAATTTTCTATTTCTGCATATTTTTCGAATTTACAAAAAGTTTGTTGTTGTTGGTTTTTTTTTTTTTAATTCGTTTGTTTCTGTTTTTGGATCATACCCACTGGCATTCAGGAGTTACTCCTAGCTCTGTGCTCAGAAATTACTTCTGGTAGGCTCATATGGGATATGGGATGGGATGCCATATGTGATGCCAGGGATCAAACGCAGGTCTGTCCCGGGTCAGCCTCTGGCCCCATACAAAAAGTTTCTTTTTTAAATTGCTTTTGAGGTCAGGACTGAAAAGTGGTATGTGTGTCTTGTGTGTGTGCATATGTTGGGATGTGTGTTTGTGCATATGGATGCATATGTACATGTGTGGTGCTTGTATGCATGTCTGCGCCCCATGTGGTATGTGTCAGAGTGCATGTTGCAGACACTCCCTGCTGGAGAAAGACCTTCTAAGCTACTATTCATCAAAGCTGATGTGCACAAGCCTTGCTTCAGACAGTTTTCTCATTTTTATTGGGCTACTGTTGACAATGTGCTTCTCTGAAATCCAAAAGGTCTGATAAGATAACGGGAATGACTTAGGAATGAGAGGAAGTTGGTCATCTCATAACTTGGGAGAATTTCCCAGCTTGAAGGGGAAAAAAATTATGAAAAGCCCCACAATAAATCATTGCCAGATAAATAGATTTTTGTCCTGATATCCTGATAAATAAAACAGAGTAGCAGACTGCATTTGAGCCTCATTAATCAGGATTTTGAAATAGTTGTGTATATGTACCATATTTTCTGACTTTTGAAACAAAAAAAAGTCAACTGAAAATCGGGGGTCGTCTTATATGCCGAATATATCCCGAAAAATGTTTCAATATGCCGCTAAATGAAAATTGTCTGAATATTGCCACAAAACGAATTTTCCAACTCGATCCTGCACCAATCACTGCAAGGCTGCTCTAACCGCCTCTCTAACTCAGCCAATCCAAGCAGGCTTTTGATGTATGCAAATTAGACAATGTTCTGGACCTCAATCTACACTGTCAAAAGCCTGCTCAGATTGGCCAGAGTCAGAGAGGAAGTCTATGACAGTATAACCTTTGAACCTTTGCTGGTTGTGATTGGCTCACTGTGGTACATACAGTTGCAGCACAGGAACGTTCTGTCTGATACAGCGAATATAGACCTAAACCTATGTGGGGTTTTTTTTGTTTTGTTTGTTTTTGTTTTTGTTTTTGGGCCACACCCGGCATTGCTCAGGGGTTACTCCTGGCTGTCTGCTCAGAAATAGCTCCTGGCAGGCACGGGGGACCATATGGGACACCGGGATTTGAACCAACCACCTTTGGTCCTGATCGGCTGCTTGCAAGGCAAACGCCGCTGTGCTATCTCTCCGGGCCCCTAAACCTATGTTTTAACTGCAAAATTAGGGGGTCATCATATACGCCGACAAATACGGTAAATATACTCAGACTATATTACTGAGTAGAATGGAAGGGAACGAAAGTACATATTGATATAAAAAGGCAGCTACCAGTCAGAACTATTTCTCAGGGGCACTTGTATGAACATCATTCATTGAACCCTAATAGCCAGTTGTGAGGATGAAGTCTGGGAGCTGATAACTGCCATGGCATTTGCTAATCTGGAGGGCAGTGCTGGTAGCGGCAGCAGAAACCACTCCTGGGGGAAGCCAGAGCAGAATACCTGCTCCAAGTGGCTGAGATAGAGATCCAGCCATGGCCTGGCACCATTCTGGATGGAATGAAGAGAGTCATGAAGGAATTTCAGTTTGGAAATCACTTCTAATGAGATGGGCCCCCCTCCAAAGAGAAGCATTGGCTGTAAGAGAACTTTCTGTAAAATTGAGACCTTTCCTGTTAGCTTTAGTATTGAAATTCTATTCTGTAGAAATGTCCATCACAAGGGTTGTGGCAGAGCAAGTGTGAGGACCTGGGTTTACTCCCAGCCTGTTAAGGGGAAATTACAAACAAAACAAACAAGCAAATAAAAAACAACTCAAAACCAGAAATGTGAGTCCAATTTAAAGGGCTTTAGAATAAGTTTCCTTTTCTTTAATGCTCTATCCAATGATAACGTAGCATGTGCTACAGGCAGCTCTTTCTGTCCCAAATCTAGTTTCATCAGAGAATATTTCAGAATCTTAGCTTCTCTTAAGTCACCTTCCACCCTTCAAGCTGGCTTTAGCTCTTTTCTCTGGTAATTAACCTCTTTTTGCTGAATACATTTTAACACGATCCTGAGCATAAAAATAGACGTATTAACCAGTCATTTGCTGGTAATAAATTACTAGGGGCTTTATTTGGAAATGACCTTCACATTCAGTTACTGATCCCCAGTTTTAGCTGCAGGACCTTAAACTTTTGCGGTACAATATAGGCTTCTCACCCTCAGTTTTCTCTCTATTGAAACCCTTGGCCTACCTGTACATCCCTATTGCTTCTCCCCATTGCTGGTGCTGAGGCCAGGGGACCAGCAGAGTCTCCTCTCTTCTCTCCTAACTCTTTTAATTTAGTTGTTTTTTATTTTGGGGCCACATCCAGCGGCACTTGGGGATTACTCCTGGTTCTGCACTTAGAAATCATTCCTGACAGTGCTCCGGGGAACCATATGGTATGCTAAAGGTCAAACCGGTCAACTACTTACAATGCAAATATCCTACCCACTGTACTATCTCTCTGGCACCAACTCTGGCTCTTTTATTGTTTATATTTATTGTGGCCATACTTGGCAGTGTCACTCCTGGCAGTGCTTGGGATAGGGGGCAATTATGTGGTGACTGGGCTCTCTGCATGTACTGCAACCTTTTGAGCTGTGGACTCTTTCACTCTCAAAGAGTAGCACAAGTTCCCAGAAGTCTGATGTGCCACATCTGAACTCCCCTCCCTTTGTTTCAGTGGTTTTTTTTTTTTTTTTTTTTTTGGTGGGGGGTGGGGGGAGTCCCCTGGACATTAGGATCAGACTCACTGCTTTTCTTGCCCTGATCATTGTTTTTAGGTTTTTTTGTTTACTTTTTTTTTTTTTTTTTGGTCTTTGCTTTTGGGACACACTCAAGTGCTCAGGGCTTACTCCCGATTCTGTGCTCAGAGATGCCAGGGCTCAGGGAAATATATAGGGTGCTAGAGCTCAAAGCTGCATTTAAGGAAATTGCCCTACTCACTATTTTATTTCTCTAGTCCAATGCCCCAACATTATTGATTGACTCCTGTCATCCCTTAATATACCATGTACCTGACAGAGAGTCTAACCAATCTGAATAGTGTATATAGGAAGGGAAATGGGAAGTAGGAGGGTGGGGGAAATGTAGAAAGCATGGAGGAGATGGAAAGAATGAAGGAAGGCAGGAAGAAGAGAGGAAGGAAGAAAGGAAGAAGAAAAGAAAGGAGAAAGGAAGAAGAAAGAAAGGCAGGAGAAAGGTAGGAAGGAAAGATGGATGAAGAAAAGAAGGGAAAGGAGGAAGGAAGGAGGAGGAGAGAGATTGGAAGGTAGAAAAAGGAAGGGAAGAAGGAATGCAGGTAGAAGAGTCGGTCCATGGTGGCCACTGCCAAGCTGTCAGTTCTTTTGTTTGTTTGTTTTTGTTTTTGGGTCACACCCGGCAGTGCTCAGGGGTTACTCCTGGCTCTATGCTCAGAAATCACCCCTGGCAGGCAAGGGGGACCATATGGGGTGCCGGGATTCAAACCACCATCCTTCTGCATGAAAGGAAAACACCTTACCTCCATGCTATCTCTCAGGCCCCATCAGTTCTTAATGCATCTAGAATCTGGATCATGGTATCAAAAAGTAATTTGCTGGAGCCGGAGTGATAACGCAGTGGTAGTGCATTTGCCTTCCATGTAGCTGACCCAGGACAGATCTGGGTTCGATCCCCAGCATCCTGTATGGTCTCCCAAGCCAGGAACGATTTCTGAGTGCATAGCTAGGAGTAACCCCTGAGCGTCACCAGGTGTGGCCCCAGAACAAAACAAAACAAAAAGTAATTTGCTTTGCTAGGTTGAAATTCTCTGCTTCCAGCCTAATTCCCACTTGCTTCCCACTTTTGCAGGTGTGCCCCGCCATCACCGAGGGGAGATCTGGAAGTTCCTGGCCGAGCAGTACCACCTGAAACACCAGTTCCCCAGTAAGCCGCAGCCCAAGGACACGCCATACAAGGAGCTGTTGAAGCAGCTCACCTCGCAGCAGCATGCCATCCTCATCGACCTGGGTGAGTGGCCAGCACCATTCCCTCTGCTCCTGCCAGTGTCTGACGCCCTCACCCCACAGCAGACTTGACTCCCAGGCCTTTCAGTGATTGGATGAAAAAGCTCTGCCTCATGTAGAGAAAAGTCTTTCTTTGCCAGGCTCCATGCAGGCAGCATCCGTGGCCTGGTTCAGCTCAGGATTTTCAGTGTGGGCTTTGTCATCAACCCAGAGCAGCAGCCTGGAATAAGAATCTTCCACTTGAGTCTGTTTGTTTCTTTCTTTCATTAAAATTTCTTGTAAATGTTTGTGTTGCAACAGCAGTACTTAGGGATCATTCCTGGCTCTTCACTCAAGAATCACTCTTTTTTTTTGGTCTTTGTTTTTGGGTCACACCCGGCAGCACTCAGAGGTTATTCCTGGCTCTATGCTCAGAAATCACTCCTGGCAGGCTCAGGGGACCATATGATGCCGGTAAGGCAAACACCTTACTTCCGTGCTATCTCTCCAGCCCCAAGCACTCTTGACAGTGCTCAGGGGACCATATGGGATGCTGGGGTTTGAACCTGGATTGGCTGCATGCAAGACAAGTACTGAGCCCACTGTGCTATCATTCCAGCCCATGAGCTTGGTTTCTTTGCATGAACCCTCCGTGGTTCTGAGCACTGCTCACACACCGACTGCAATAGAATAGGTTGTGAAAGCCATTGGCATGTGCCCCTGTGGCTCTTAGGAAATTTGGGAAATAATTGGAAATTGGACCCAGAAGTATCTGTCTGGGTTCCCAGACCAATGCACAAAAGAGCTAGAGCGAGAAAGTGAGGAAGGAGGGAAGGAAGGAGAGAGAAGGAGGAAGGAAGGAATGAACAAACTGGAACAGTCACTTACAAAGCTTGTGTTTGATTCCCTGCATGCCAGACGGTGCCCCCAGGTCCAACAGCAGTGTGAACCTCTTGGGAGTGGGCCGAAAAGAGGCTCCAGCAGAGCACGGCCTGACCCCTGAGCATGGAGTTAGGAGTAAGCCTAAGCACTGAGAAGTGTGGCCCCAAAAGCAATTTTTAAAAAAGAACCTCTGACTTGTCACTGAGGGTCCTGTCCGGCTGTGACCTGCAGTGACACTTCAGCTCCTCCCACCACACCAGTGACTAAAGGAACTTCCTGGTGGAAGGGACTTGTGTGGGAGGCTCTGGGCTAACATCATGAATGTGGCTTGTTTTTGTTCTTATAAATATATATTGTGATTCAGCTTTTTAATTGAATCATCAGATGGTAAAGTTACAAAGCTGTTCATGATTGCATTTCATTCATACAATGTCTAACTCATATGACCTTTTATTTGGCCTCTAGGAAACTGCTCCCTTGTCCCAGGCCACATGATACTGACCATGTTTATTTTCATGTTCATTGTCTGTTTATTTTTATTTATTTATTTATTTTTGGTTTTTGGGCCACGCCCGGTGATGCTCAGGGGTTACTCCTGGCAATGTGCTCAGAAATCGCTCCTGGCTTAGGGGACCATATGGGAAGCTAGGGGATCAAACTGCGGTCTGTCCTAGGTCAGCGCCAGGCAAACACCCTACCGCTTGCACCACTGCTCTGGCCCCTCTGTTCAAAGCAAATGTTCTAAACCTGCCCTGGATGTATGGAATGACATAAAAGTTACCCAATTTTGGTCTTCCACTTTCTGCCAGACACACTGATGGGTAGATACTGATTTTATCCCTCTGTGGAGATAAGTCTAGGAAACTACAGTTAAGATGTGGCAGGGCCAGAGCATTAATAGTACAGTGGGTAGGGTGTTTGCTAGTACAAGGCCAGATTGCTTTGATCCCTACTATCCCAGATGGTCCTGAGCACCACTGGGTTTGGGTCTCCACCCACCCCCCAATAAAACAAACAACACACAAAGAACTGGGCTCAGAGACTACCAGGATTGGCCCCTGAATGCAGAGCCTGAAATAAGCTTTGAGGATCACCAGGTGTGCCCTCTTTCCCCAAAAATAAACAAACAAAAGCCAAAGTGAACTCAGTAATACCGTGTGTGAACAGAGCAGTAGTTTTCGGTAACTTGGTGCATGACAGACAAGGGAAATAGCAGTTTTAGGGTAACACAGTTAAAAGCACATGGACTGCTCAGCAGTGAGACACCCAGAGCTCTGAGCTGGCCTGGTCCTGACATAGGGGCTGGGCAGTGGCTCATGCAGCACAGTGCACTGAGTTTCCCCCACTAGGCCTGCTCTGGGCAAATGCTATAGAAGTGTCTGAGGTGGGGGCCAGAGAGATAGCATGGAGTGTTTGCCTTGCATGCAGAAGGATGGTGGTTTGAATCCCAGCATCCCATATGGTCCCCCGAGCCTGCCAGGAGGGATTTTTGAGCGTAGCCCCTGAGGAGTAGCCCCTGAGTGCTGCCAGGTGTGACCCAAAACCAAAAACTAATAAACAAAAATGTCTGAGGTGCTGGCCCAAGGGATCCATTCACCACCACCCACCCCCATAACCCCCCACCCCTGCTCAGGAAGCTTTCACAATCCTGGAAAGTGGGGTGCTGCATCCTCTCAGAGCCCGGGAGCTGTAAACAGAGAGACCTTCTTCTTGGAAGGACCTGTGCTTGTTATGGTACAGGGACAATCCCCTTCACATCTATCGGGCCTGGGGTGAAGCTGCCAGCTGTGACTGCCCCGGGGACAGTTATCCAAGGCACGAGGCTGGAGTTGTTTGGCCCAGTGACCCTCTGCATGTTGGCAGGAACCCTGTTTGCAAGTGTGATGAGTCACAAAAAGAATGACATCATGTCCCCATCATGTGAAATGCGGTGGAAAACAGGCCTGATGTGGGGGCTGAGGGGCAGGGGGTGTTGGCGCCAGGCTCTCTGCTCCCCACCCACCTCCCCACACTCCCTGTTCTCCCTATCCCTTTTCAGGTGGGGCTGCCCTCTGGCCCTGCTGAGCTGCTCATGAGTCCTTTCATTTGTGCCAAGAGAGGAAGGCCAGGCCAAATCCCCTGGAAACAAGGACCAGGAGGGCGAGGGTTGTATTGTGGGCCACACCTTGGGCGCTCTCCTCTGCAGCCTTTGTTCCATTTGGCATGGAGTCCACACACTGTGAGAGGAGGGCCCAGCAGGCCACGTGTCCTCCTACACCCTTCCCTGACAGCACCTCTCAAAGCCAAGTGCAGTCCCCTCTTCTGAGAGCCAGTGCCGGCTGCTGTTCCCCTCCCCCCCACACACACCTTGCCTCCTTCTCAAGTAGGCTTCGCCTCCTGGTTTGTACTTCTGGGTCACTCCAGGGCATGTCCCCTCTCCCCAGCATTTCTGGAGTATATAGTGTCTGCTTCTGAGTGGCCTAGATCCTGCCATAAATGGGGTTTCCTATCAATCATATTTGATCTCTGTTTGCCCTAATTTCAGAGGGCTCTGATAGAAATTCTCCCTGGCTTCTGAAAACTACCATTTTTTTCCCCATCATTTTATTTATTTATTTATTTATTTATTTATTTATTTATTTATTTATTTATTTTTGGTTTTTTGGCCACAGCCAGTGACACTCAGGGGTTACTTCTGGCTATTCGCTCAGAAATTGCTCCGGGATGCTGGGAGATCGAACTATAGTCCGTCCTAAGCAAGCACATGCAAGGCAGACGCCTTACCACTTGCACCACTACTCCGGCCCCTTTTATTTATTTTTAATTATTTTTGGGGGGAGGTTTGGGGACACACAATGCTTATTCTTGGCTCTTTACTCAGGGATGATTCCTGATGGGACTCGGGATCATTAGTGATGCCCGTGATCAAACCCGAGCTGGCTGCGTGCAAGGCAAACACCGTCCCTCTGTACTATCACTCTGGCCCCAGATAGCTCCATGTTTAATCTTTACTTTCTTTTAATCCATATGCTCCTAACCCACAGCCCCTCTGGAGTTGCACAGACTCATCCCTGCCTCAATTGTTCTTCCAAAGTGACTCTCAGATGCTCCCCAGAGAAATGAAACACTTGTTGATTAGCCAGATTTTGTTCACTTTCCTTCTTGAAATGGGAGTTTGCTCTTACTAACTTTGGGGCAAGATTTAGAGTGAGAATGATAGCTTTTGTTATAGGGGCCGTGTTTCCCTGTGTTTGAAAGGTATTCTTTATTGATGTTGGATGGGTGTCAGCTTGATAAGAGTTGAGGCACAGGGCTGGGGAGATAGCACAGTGGCAGTGCGTTTGCCTTGCACACAGCTGATCCAGGACAAACAGAGGTTTGAGTCCCGGCATCCCATATGGTCCCCTGAGCTTGCCAGGAGCGATTTCTGAGCACAGAGCCAGGAGTAACCCCTGAGTGCCGCTGGGTGTGACCTTCTCCCCCCCTCCCCAGGAAAAGAAAAAGAATTGAGGCACAGGGTCTGGAGCAAGGCTCAGTGGGCCCAGGTACCTGCTTTGCATGTGGGAACTTTCCATGCTCATGTAGTATGGCTTGATCCTCTGAGGACTGTTGGAGGGAGTAGCCTTCCCTCTACCCCCAAATAAACAAACAAAAAATAATTTAGGCTTCTGTTATTGTCAATGCATGATCTACAGAGAAGCTGAGTATCGCTGGCTGTTCGCAGCGGCAGCATGTCCCAGAACAGAATACTTCTGCTTCCTCTGGCGTCCCTGCTCTGAGACTGCCCATTTCCCGCTGTCCCTGGCTCCACTCTGCTCTAGTCAGGTGGAGTCACACTACTTCTGGGGAGGCTGCTCTGCCCTGCTGACACTGCTGGCGACAATTTGCTTCTGTGGCACGCCCGATCTGTCCCGTGTGCGCTTTGCATTCTGCAGTTATAGCGAGCTAGCTACAGGCTTTGTTCTGGGGAGCTTGCCGGGAAAGGGCCCTGTCCTTGTGTCTGGTACTTTCAGGACCACCTCATGGAATCCTGATTATTGCCATCATTGTGAATGACACTCCTGGAGTGAGTGAGTGAGTGAGAGAGAGAGAGAGAGACAGACGGATGGACGGACGGACAGACAGACAGACAGACAGGAGGTAGCCCAGTAGCAAAGCACACACCTTGCAGTGTAAGACAAGTACCACAGCAGACCCTAAACAGGGTAGTCAGGATGGCAGGAATAAATAAAACAAAGGGCCAGAAGGGCCAGTGTGGCTGATCAGCCTTCAGGCCTGGCCTGTGTGAGGCCTTGAGTTCGAGACCCAGCACTGTATACTCCAACACACACACACACACACACACACACTTACTCACTCTCATACAAACACACATATATACTCATAAACTCGCAAACACACACCACCCAAACTCACATTCACACAGACATACACAAACACACTTTAAAATATACACACATTTTCACACAAATACTCACAAACTCACACACATAAGCACACACACAGATACATACATCCTGGCTTGTGTAAGGTCTGAGTTTGATCCCCAGCACTGCATGCTCCAACACACACACAAACACACACACACACACACACACACACACACACACACACACACACGGCCAGTACTTCTAAGTGTGGCCCCTACTGATAAACAAACATACTGGTTAAAGTGGAGTGTGACTTCATTTCCTCTTATAAAAGTCTGAACCTGATCTGTGTCCCAGGGTCATTCAGTGTCAGGACCAGGGGCACACAGCTCCCCCACACCCTTTAGGTGAGCCCCAGGGAGTATTTGCAGCCCTCAGATGGGAAAGCACCTCCCTCTGGTCACAGTTCCTGTCCAGCTTGGGGTATAGATCCCAGAATCAAACAGAGGTGCCACAAATATTCAAGAGTAGCTGATGGCAGCCCTCCCCAGACTCAGCCTAAAAAAAATCTGCATTTTGATGCCCTCCAAGTTTAGGCAAATCATGCTTCAGGGCATTGTGTCAAAGCAAAGCAACCAACCCCACAACCCTGGGTATCAGCAGCTGCAAGGACTCAGCCACTAATCAAGCAGAGATATTTAAAGAACACAGCCCAATTGTTCGCCCCTGATGCCCTCCTGGCCTTGGCATTTCCGCCAGGATCCTTCTGAACAGCTCACTGGCTTGTCTTCACTTTCATGAAAAGTGAAAGCTCTGGACAGCAGGCTGAACTTACACTTCTTTCCCACTCTGCATTTGGAACTGGAGAAGGGACTTAAAGATGGTCTGCGAGGGGTTGGAATGCTAGTACAGCAGGTAGGGCATTTGCCTTGTATGCAGTCAGCGGGTTTCATCTTTAGCATCCCTGAGCACCATCAGAAGAAATTCCTGAGTACAGAGCCTGGAGGAAGCCCTGAGCATTATCAAGAGTGACTCAAAAACAAAACACAAAACAAAATAAGATAGTCTTTGATATTTTTCTCTTCTCTTATCTTGGTTTTAATAGAAATTCGTACATGTCTGTAATCTCAAACCCCAAAGCCATGAATGGTAACCATATCCTCTCATTTTTCTCATTGTGTCATGAAATGTGTTAAAAATTAAATCTGTTTGGGACCAGAGAGATAGCACAGCTGTATGGCATTTGCCTTTCCCATAGCTGCATAGTATTCCATTGTGTCTATGTACCACATCTTAATAATCTGTTCATCTATCATTGGACACCTGGGTTGATTTCATTTGATGGCTGTTTTATTGTTGTTGTTTGTTTGTTTGTTTACTTGTTTGTTTTGGGGTCACCTCCGGCAGCACTCAGGGGTTACTTCTGGCTCTGCACTCAGAAATTGCTCCTGGCAGGCACAGGGCACCATATGGGATGTCGGGATTTGAATCACCATCCTTCCTGAATTGGCTGCATGCAAGGCAAATGCCCTACCACTGTGCTATCTCTTTGGCCCCTGATGGCTGGTTTTTAATGGCTAGAGTTTATTCTGGAAACCAGTAGCTGACCTCAATAAACAGCAGATCTGTAGCTCCAAAGTCTGATTTAAGATCAGACCCAGCTTCTGCAGGCCTATAGCTCTGACCCCAGAGCTCAGGGATTTCCAGTTCTTTCAGCTCCCTCCCCTTCACTGATGGCGTATGTGCATCTGTGTTCACAGGCAGGACCTTCCCCACACACCCCTACTTCTCTGCCCAGCTTGGAGCAGGCCAGCTGTCTCTCTACAACATCCTGAAGGCCTACTCGCTCCTGGACCAGGAAGTTGGCTATTGCCAAGGACTCAGCTTTGTAGCTGGCATCTTATTGCTGCACATGGGCGAGGAAGAGGCCTTCCACATGCTCAAGTTTCTGATGTTCGACATGGGCCTGCGGAAGCAATACCGGCCCGACATGATCATCCTGCAGGTACTGTGAGCCTTCCTTGCGTTGTTCAGTCTGGTGTGACAACTGGTCACAACTGCTTTCCAGGCCTGGCTTGGCTAAGAATGTTGACCTTGGGGCCGGAGAGGTAGTGCAGTGGTAGGGCGTTTGCCTTGTGCACAGCCCACCCAGGACAGACTGTGGTTTGAATCCTGGCATCCCATACGGTCGCCAGGAACGATTTCTGAGCTCGGAGCCAGGAGTAACCCCTGAATTTTACTGGGTGTGACCCAAAAACCAAAAAAAAAAAAAAAAAAAGAATGTTGACCTTACTGGGGCCATAGAGGTCAAACGTTCCCCACCCTCAGGAAGACACCAATCATTGTGTCATAGCTCAGCTGACAGGTGACAGGCAGAAAAACTTAGGCACGGAGAGGTTACTCCATTTGTCCAGGTCATGGCAAACAAGCAACAAATCTGGGATTTAGGCCCAGCATCCTGTCTGATTCCACGGCTTCCTCCCTCTGACTCGTCCTCCAGTCCTCTAGATCATCAAGGTGATCTCTTGAGGCCTGACCTACTGGAACACTTATCATCTGGTTTCTGGAGAAGCTCTTTATGACCTTCTGGTCATGTGCATCACTTCCATCCTACCCCCCCACCCCAAGAATCTCAATCTCAATCTCTCTCTCTCTCTCTCTCTCTCTCTCTCTCTCTCTCTCTCTCTCTCTCTCTCTCTCTCTCTCTCTCTCTCTCTCTCCTCTCTTTTTCTCTCTCTCCTCTCTCTCTCTCTGCCACTTCTTTTGTTTGTTTGTTTGTTTGTTTGTTTTGGGCATGCCAGGGGTCAAATCCAGGTTGGCCCATGCAAGGCAAACACCTTGGGCTATCGCTTCGGCTCCTGGCTCTTTCTTTTCCCTTCTTATTCACTTCCCACAGGGATCCTGTCCTTTAGCTATTTACCTGCTCAATTCATATTTCCATGGAAAGCTTCATAAAATGATCTGAAAGTGAAGGATTGTCCATCTGCAGAGCTGTGACTCTGGTTCTTGAACTACATTGGCCTAAGCAGGCCCTGTGGTAGCACCCAGCTCCCATTGCTACTCCCACCGCAGGCGGCTCAAACACCATGTCCTGCCTGTTGGTACACGACTTTGGCAGCCACTACTGGGCACACGTGTCACTTCTTGTTTGTTTGTTTGGGGGGTCATATCCAGCAGTGCTCAGGGGTTACTCCTGGCTCTATGATTAGAAATCGCTCCTGACAGGCTCGGGGAACATATGGGATGCCGGAATTTGAACCACCATCCTTCTGCATGCAAGGCAAATGCCCTACCTCCATGCTATTTCTCCGGCCACCCCACAGTCACTTTGCACCGACTGTCAGGTTCTTACTCCATGTGGTCTGGGCAGGGGACTCACAGGGCGTCAGCCCCATGTTCCAACCCTTCCCCCAGAGTAGCCCAAAGCTTAGCTGGGTGTGCCTCTCTCCCCAAATTAACAATTTAAAATCTTTTGGTTGCCACCCCAGAGAGCTGTTTTTGACTCATATAACTTAGTGTTGCAATTCAGGATCCTCCAGGACAAGCGGATGACCCTGGCTAGTCAGTTATTTTTGATACAGGAAAGTTGTGGGTGGGACGCCTTGCTATTTTTCTTCCTTCGGGTGCACCCCAGCCTGCAGCATGGTGGAAGGCATCTGATCCTCTCTAGTTTCTAACTGGGGGTTGGACTCCATCCATAGGGCTGCTGTGATGCAGGCTGGCCCTGCTGGACCTTGTCACACCCTGTCACTCTCTGAAGAGGGAACACTTTGGGTCAAAGCTCAACTTGAGCTGGACACAATATTTTCTCCATCTGGAGAGAAACCATTTCTCTTATCTATGTGGTTTTTGTTTGTGTGTATTGGAGCCACACCCAGTGATGCTCAGGGCTTATTCCTGCTTCTGGCAGACTCAGGGGACCATATGGGAGGCTGGGGATCAAACTCACGTCGGCTTCATGCAAGACAAATGCCCTCCCCACTGTATTATTATCTTCCTCCAGCCCCTCATCTATGTGTTTTAACTTGCCCAGGATCTGGATGCTTTGTGTTCTAAGCCTCAGAAATCCCTCTGGACCTACCTACTTGAGTCAGTTGGGGGCCAACTGTGGGGAGTGGGCTAAGGAACCCACACAATAGAATCCTACTGGCACCCCCTCAGCACCCACCTCCTGAATTCCCTCCTGGTGGGCATGTTGCAAAGATTGGGTACAATGAAGAAAATGCATGAAAGGTTTCCTCAAGAGAGACAGATGTTTAGATTCCTTTAGGCAGGAATGCAAAGAATTGAATGGTACAGCATGCAGGGCCTGCCCGCACCCTCACGCAGAGCCCTCGTGGGCAGGGCCACGTGGGGGGGCTGAATGGCCAGGCTCAGCTGGTCTCTGTGTCCCGCAGATCCAGATGTACCAGCTCTCTCGGCTCCTGCATGACTACCACCGGGACCTGCACAGCCACCTGGAAGAGCAGGAGATCGGGCCCAGCCTCTACGCAGCGCCCTGGTTCCTCACTGTGTTCGCCTCTCAGTTCCCCTTGGGCTTCGTGGCTCGGGTATTTGGTAAGCGTGTGTGGATCAGTGCTGGTATGAAAGATTCGCTCAAACAGATTCCAAGCCTCTGTGGGCTGCAGGGATGGACTCTCTGCCCGGTGAAGTCCAAGGAGGCCCTGTTACAGCTGACTCTGTGCCGTATTCTCCTACTGAAAGCAGTTCAGAGGGGCCTGGAGGTGGCTTGTAGCATACAGTATTTGCCCTGCATTTGTGATGCTTTGTCTTGCAAAAGCAAAAGGAAGCAGAAAAGAAACACACTAAAACTTCCACCAATAAAATGAAATTACATTTATAAGGTTCTTAATTCATCACAATATTTTAGTTGCCATGAATCTACAAAGTTACTCAGGATTGGATTTTGGACGTATTGTGTTCCAACACCAACCCCTTCACCAGTGTTCCCAGTTTCCCTCACACCCTGCCTCTATGATAGGCACTTTTTTTTTTAATTTTGGGTCATATCCGGTGACACTCAGGGGTTACTCCTGGCTATGCACTCAGAAATAGCTCTTGGCTTCGGGGACCATATGGAACACCAGAGGATTGAACTGTGGTTTATCCTGGGTTAGCCGTGTGCAAGGCAAATGCCCTACAACTGTGCCATCGCTCCGCCCCAATGATAGACATTTTTTGAGAAATTTTTATCACTGTGGCTTGTAGTACTATTGATGGTAGAGTTTCACACATAGGGTTTACCAACTTTCAGCACACCCCCTCCTGACTGAATGCTTCCGTCTACCATTGTTGCAGTATTTTCTTCCCTGTCCCACTTTGATCCTTGGCTTTCTACTGAAGACCAATACTCGTGGTCTATATTTCTTTTTTGTTTGCTTTGTTTTGCTACCACACCTGTTGGTGCTCAGGGCTTACTCCTGGCTCTACATTTAGGGATCACTTCTTGAAAGCCCAGAGAACCATATGGCATGCTAGGGTCTGCTGCATGCTTGGCAAATGCCCTAGCCACTGTACTATGTCTTCAGCCTCTATGTTCTTCATTTCTACGATCTTTGGGCATTTGCTAGTCCCCTATTATGCTATTTTATACTCTAGTTAGTTTATTACTTTCTCTGTCCATCATCACAGCAGCACAACAGAATCAACAGGAGGGGCCGGGCGGTGGCGCTAGAGGTAAGGTGCCTGCCTTACCTGTGCTAGCCTTGGACGGACGGCGGTTCGATCCCCCGGCATCCCATATGGTCCCCCAAGCCAGGAGCGACTTCTGAGCACATAGCCAGGAGTAACCCCTGAGTGTTACCGGGTGTGGCCCAAAAACCAAAAAAAAAAAAAAAAGAATCAACAGGAAGGAAAGGGGTAATGTGTAATTTTGTGGGGTTTGTTTTTGGGGCCACACCTGGTAGTGCCTAAAATGCATTCCCTGCTTGGTGCTAGTATGTCTCTCTTGGTAGTATTCTGCTTAAACCCAAAGTCTGTAATCTGTTTTGTTCTGGTTCATACCTGGTGGTGTTCAGGACTTACTCCTGGCTTTGTGCTATTGGATCATTCCTATAGATGCTCAAGGGACCATATGCAGTGCTGTGGATCAAACCTGGGTCAGCTGTGTGCTAGGCAAATACCCTACCAAATGAGCTCTCTCTAGATCCCTAAATCTTTAACAACATTTGAGGTGGGGGTTGGACCACACCAGGCGGTGCTCAGGGGTCACTCCTGGCTCTTCGCTCAGAAACTGCTCCTGAATCGGAGCTCGAGGGACCATATGGGATGCTGTAAATCGAACTCAGGTCCATCCTGGCTGGCCATATGTAAGGCAAATGCCCTACACTGTGCTATCTTTCTGGCCTCTAGATCCCTAAATCTTTAATCTTACCATATTTATTTGCATTTTGTTTTATTTTTTGGTTTGGGTTTTTTTTTTTCCTTTTCATGTTAAGGCCATACCTGGGTGCTCCAGGTTTATTCCTGGCAGTCCTGAGGACCATATGAGGTACCAGGTATTGAACCTGGATAAGTTGTATGCAAACCAAAAGCCTTATTCCTTGTACTATCTCTCTGGCCTCTACATAAGTTTTTAGAATAAGAAAGTTTCTTAACTTTGAAGGTTGTCTGCTCTAGGCATACTTGCAGGAATGTGGTGATATTCAAATTCTGGAAATGCTAAGACATATATATATATATATATATATATATATATATATATATATATATATATATTTTTTTTTTTTTTTTTTTTTTTTTGTCTGCTCAGAAATAGCTCCTGGCAGGCACGGGGGACCATATGGGACACCGGGATTCGAACCAACCACCTTTGGTCCTGGATTGGCTGCTTGCAAGGCAAACGCCGCTGTGCTATCTCTCCGGGCCCGCAAAGACATATTTTTATAATCAAAGTGAATATTGGGTCTTCTTTTCTTCTCTTTTCCTCCGAATATTAACTTTTGCAATTATTATTATTAATTTCTGACCACAAAGAATATTCATAAACTCCCTTTGCCTAATTAGACAAATTTAAACTACCTTTTCAAATTGATTATTTTCTGCCTTTAAAAAGTAATCATTGGGGGCCGGGAAGGTGGTGCTACAGGTTAGGTGTCTGCCTTGCAAGTGGATGGACCGCGGTTCGATCCCCCGGTGTCCCATATGGTCCCCCCAAGCCAGGGGTGATTTCTGAGCGCATAGCCAGGAGTAACCCCTGAGCTTCAAACGGGTGTGGCCCAAAAACCAAAAAAAAAAAAAAAAAAAAAAAAAAAAGTAATCATTGAAATAAAATAGATACTAAAATCCATCTCCTCATTGAATAGATAGTTGGTGAAAGTATCACGTTTTAATATCATACTTTGAAAAATAATTATTTTCGAGATTCCAAATTGTGTGCTTCATTTACTACCAAGACTTAGTGAAAACAATGTTCTCTAACTGTGGCTTCTGTCTCTTGCCAGAAACTTCTAATGCCTTTTACTTTTCCTCCTTCTCTAGAAATAAAAAGAAATTCTATCTGCCCACCTTACCAGGCTCCTCATTATTTACTGTACTTTTCCAAGGGTCTTAGAGAGAATCAGGAAGGGTGAGAGGGGAAGGAGGGACTGCTAACTGCTGCAAAGGTTTTGGAAACAGCTGAAATATCAGATTACAGCTTGAAAAGAATTTGGAAAGGACACTGGGCTGGAGGGCTGAGCAGGGTCAGCGCTGGGTCAGCTCTGCCCCTGCAGGGTGGACTCAATACTTCTGCCTGGGGATAGAGAGTTCTGCAGCAAGATCGAGGGCCTTAAAGCTGTAGGAGACAAGAAAAAAATCTTTCCTGAAGCCCCATGAAGCCAATCAGAGGCAGTCACAGGGAACAAACTCTGCCTTGGAAATCCTGTATTTCACCTTCTTAATATTATGCATTCATGAACTCAAAGTGCACTTCTGTGATGTGGGAGACAAGTCTGAATTTTCTCCTGCATCACCTTGAAGGTGGCTGCATCTGTGCCTGCACAGTTTCTACCTTGCTTTGCTGAGCTGCGAGGCCTGAATGCCCAGTGAGGCCTGGGCTTCTCTGATTATAAATTGCTGAAGGTGGCTATTGCCTGATGATGTCTTTTGCAGAATCTGCCAGAAGGCAGGTTCTGTCTTTCAAGGTTTAGACTTTTGAGTTAAGAGGTTTTTCTAAGGTCCCGGAGAGATAGCACAGCGGTGTTTGCCTTGCAAGCAGCTGATCCAGGACCAAAGGTGCTTGGTTCGAATCCTGGTGTCCCATACGGTCTCCCGTGCCTGCCAGGAGCTATTTCTGAGCAGACAGCCAGGAGTAACCCCTGAGCACCGCCAGGTGTGGCCCAAAAACCAAAAAAAAAGAAAAGGTTTTTCTAAAGAGCTTTGCTCTTTCAAGCCACGTTAGTATATATTTATTTATTGGATTTTGAGTCACACCCTGAGATGCTCAGAGATTACTCCCGGCTCTGAACTCCAGACTCACTCCTGGCTGGCTTGGGGGACCATGTGGGATGATAGGGATTGAACCCCAGGATGACCAGTGCAAGTACCCACTGTTCTATCGCTCCAGTCTATGCCCCTTCCTTTTCTTAGCTCTTTGTTTAGCTCTGTGCTCTGATAGCTTGTCTGGACTCCCCAAGCCTTCCATGCACACAGTGGAGTGACTCTTTTTTGGCTGGATGCCCATTTCATTATAGGACCTTAGGTCCAGATAAGCCCTCAAGACAAACGTACCTTTGTTGACTCTTCACTGTGTTATACCTGAATAAAGGAATTTCAGCTTGCAGTCAGCAAAAGCTCAAAGATTATTTTGTGGCGGCCAGAGAGATATCACAGTAGTAGGGCGTTTGCCTTGCATGCAGCCAACCCAGAACAGTTGGTTGTTCAATCCCCAGCATCCCATTTGGTCCCCTGAGCCTGCCAGGAGGGATTTCTGAGTGCAGAGCCAGAAGTAACCTCTGAGCACCACCAAGTGTGACCCAAAAACAAACCAAAAAAATATGTTATTTTATGGATCACTTTGAACCAAGCACTCCAAGTCTCCACTGATTGATAGTTTCTTCAAAACCATAACAGGAAGTGCCATGGGTCAGGAAAGCAGATCCTTAAATGACCCCATGTGGTACCTTATTAGTTGTTCTTTTATCATTGAAATAATGCTATCCCAGGACCTGCCTGTCAGCTGCTTGGAAGACTTTGCTGCTCTTAACTGTCATAGGGATGATTGTTCTTCTACTCAGGATGTAAAAGAGACTCACTCCCCTAGGAGTTTTTAGTTTGGATGTAGAGGCATCCTCAAAGATCCCCTATTTCTGTTGTCTTCTACTCACTTCTGCCACTGGGAATGGGGGTGGGTGAATCTGTAAAACAAACAAACAAACAAACAAACAAAGAAAGGTTTGATTTCAGGGCTCATGCCATATAGTACAGCAGGTAGGGCATTGCCTTGCACACGGACGGCCCAGGTTCCATCCCTGGCTTTCCATATGGTCCTCCAAGCCTGCCAAGAGTTGTTCCTGAATATGGATCTGGAAGTAATCTCTGAGCACCACTGGGTATGGCCCAAAAACAAACAAAACAACAACAACAACAACAACAAAATCTGACTTCCTCCCTGCTGTAGGAGTAATTAATAGTCAGCTCCAGAAGTTTCTCTTTCTTTTGTTTAGGGATGGTTTTAATTTTTTGTTGTTGTTGGACCACATCTGGTGATGCTCAGAGCTTACTACTGGCTCTGCACTCAGGAATTAGTCCTGGCAGATTTAGGGGACCATATGGGATGCTGGGATGAAATATGGGTCAGCTGAGTGCAAGGTAAAACAGAGAGGAGATAATGTATGGAAAGTTAAGGGTTTGGTGAAAAAAAAAACACTGAAGTCACCTATAATTGGGGGAGGAATCTGAGCGGCTGTGGGCTAACAGATCTCAAGGACTAGGCTGTTACAGGTGGAGAAGTGATTCTTTGGTAACTTGATACAGCAACAAAGAAGCTAACATTGCTAAAAATCTGTGTGTGCAGTTGTCCTGCTACTGGTCCCTGCGGGAAAGTGGGGTGTCACCTGGAGGGGTTCACCTCTTGGCAGAGGAAATTTAAGAAGAGGAATTGCCCTTGACAAAAACAAAAGCGACAGTGACAACAATAAAAATAGAAACTAAAAGATACTCCTTTCCAGGAACATGGTCCCTGACATCTCGGGGAAATGCAGTTGATACTCCCAGACAGGCCAGTGCAGGGAACTGGTCTGCACATCCTTAGAGGGAAGGAGTCCCATCCGGGTGTGTCCTCAGAGACTAAGTTGCCTCTGGTGCTGTTGTCAGCTGAATATTCACATCCTGCTCAGCAAATTCCTGTGCCTGTTTGTAGTTGGTCTGAAGAAAGAAGAAAGGGAAGAGGTAGAGAGGAAGTTGGAGTTACAGAGCTAGAGCCAAGTATAGCAGTGTGCCTGTGGGGGTGGGTGTAGGGAGATGGGCAGCATATTTCTGTTTTCTATATACCTGGAGTCAAAAAAGATATACCTAAATCTGTGACAGTGTCTCATGCATGCATATAACAAGACTATACATTATTTATTGGTACTATATGTATTCATTATTATGTCATACATATGTAGAATTTTATATTCTTATATCCTGTAGCAGGGGCCAGAGAGATTGTACTGTGGGTAGAGGCATGTACCTTGCACATGCCTGATGCAGGTTCCATCCTGAACACCTTATATAGTTCCCCCAAGCATTTCTAGGACTGATCACTGAGCACAGACCCAGAGGTGAGTCCTGAGCACTTCTGGGTGTGCCCTTCCCTCCTCCATCAAACTGGTTAGGATTAACTTTGTGTTTCTGTGTTTTTCCAGACATGATCTTTCTCCAGGGAACAGAGGTCATATTTAAGGTGGCTTTAAGTCTCTTAGGAAGCCACAAGCCCTTGATTCTACAGCATGAAAACCTGGAAACCATAGTGGATTTCATTAAAAACACACTCCCCAACCTGGGCTTGGTCCAAATGGAAAAGACCATCAATCAGGTATGATTCCCAGGGAACCTTCCAGAGGCCTGAACCACCTCTGATATGTAGACTCTAACTCTGTAAGCAGGACCTGCATCCTGCCCCTTGGTATCAGGGGGCTTGGGGCCTGGGGCAAATCACAAACGTGCAGCCATCTTGGCTATGTGTTTGGGGGATTGAGGGATTGTTGAGTGTTTGATAAGCTCACATGGACACACAGTGCCCTGGGAGGTGTGACAGCCTACCATCTGCCTACTATGGTCTCTCATAGCTGAGAGACTTCAGTTTTTCCTTCTGCATATTTTTATTCACCATAGAAAGCTGAATGCTTTGATTTTTATGCTGAATGGTATTAATGGAATATTCTAAATGTGACTGCTAACAAAGTTGTGGTAGACTAAGTTGTCGTGACTATGTAACTATTGGACGAAGGTGTGAGGGTTTGATGAGAGTAAGTGAAGGTCTGTTAAGAGTGTATGTGTGAGAGGCTGGAGTGATAGCACAGCAGGTAGGGTATTTGCCTTGCAAGCAGCTGACGCAGGTTCGATCCCCAGCATCCCATATGGTCCCCCAAGCCTGCCAGGAGAGATTTCTGAATGCAGAGCCAGGAACAACAACTGAGTGCAGCCAGGTGTGGGCCAAAAACAAAAACAAAACAAAAAGTGTGTGAAAGTGTAAGTGTAAGGATGAGTGAAGGTGTGTGAGCGTGCTGTGCCTATAATGAGTATAAGAGTGTATTGAGGCCAGAGAGAGAGCATGGAGGTAAGGCATTTACCTCTCATGCAGAAGGTCGGTGGTTCAAATCCCGACATCCCATATGGTCCTCTGAGCCTGCCAGGAGCGATTTCTGAGCATAGAGCCAGGTGTGACCCAAAAACCAAAAAAAAAAAAAAAAAAAAAAAGTGTGGAACAATTCAGTTGCACATCAGTGATTTCTGCTTTCCTGGTGTCTGTCTACAGTCGAATTTGAGCCTCTATGAAATGCTGCTGCATGAGGGGCGAATTAGCTGGAAAGTGCATGGGGCCATTTATTAGTGGTCTGGTCTGACTTAAGGAAAGGAGCCGAGTTTGAACCTGTTTGAATCTAATCTTCTCATGAGGTTTCCTGACCATGAAGGACAGGCTTGTTTAGCATGGGGTAAAATCTCTGTTGGAAGTACCCAGAGACTGTATAGCACAGAGGAGATCCAACTGCTGCCAGGGCTCCGCTAGATCTGACACTTAGTCCTAAGTGAGAACACAGAGCAAGGCGGGTAAAAACAGACCGTGAACTAAAGCTTTTTTTACTCAGTGGGCTCAGAATAAACACGTGCTCTAGCTTGGTGTGCCTGGCTTCTAAAGCTCTTTTGTTCGGTTGGTTTTGGTTTTTAGGCCACATTCAGTGGTGCTCAGGAATTACCCCTGGCAGTACTCAGGGAACATAGATCAAACCCAGGTTGGCTGTGTGCAAGGCAAGTGCCCTACCCACTGTACTATATCACTCCAGCATCTCCTAAAGATATTTATATTGGGGATGGAGAGATAACACAGCAGTAGGGCGTTTGACTTGTACACAGCTGACCCAGGACAGGCAACGGTTCGATCCCGACATTCCATATGGTCCCCCAATCTGGCCAGGATTGATTTTGAGCGCAGATCCAGGAGCAACCCCTGAGCACTGCATGGTGTGGCCCCCAAAAAACAAAAACCAAACAAACCTGCATGTTCATGAATGCATTTTGGCAGGATTTTTACTGCAGGCAGTAAAGGCGAATTGCAAAGTCCCTCGCTGACTCCGGGGCTTGGCCACGTTGCAGTTGAGCCATGCTGTCTCTTACTAAGGGCAGCTCGTCATTCTTGTCCCACATATCAGCCATGAGAGCGGACTTTCTCTCCCTTGTCCTCGGAGGTCATTTGATTGATTGTTTCTAATAATCACTGCATTTCAGAAACCCCAAATCTAGTCCTCACAGCTGGAACTTCCTCTTTGCGCTAATTGGAAAAGCATCCTCTGGGAAATGGGGCATCTTTATGGAATTAGTTCAGCTCTTTAGGGGAAGGAGTGGTTAGTTAATCCAAGGGGATCCAGTGACTGGGGGTTGCTCCCATATAGCATGTGTGGTTTCCATTTGAACCCTACCTTGGGGTTCAGCACAGAGGAAGGTGGAGAGTCTGAGGGACATGGATTCACAACATCTGTCCTATGCCCATGGACAGGGCAGTTCTGCTCCACTCTGTACCCCCATACTGTGCACCACTTGTTGCATGAGTCCATTTGACTTATCAGGTCTCTGTGTGTGGCCTCAGCACATGTGAATCTGGATATATCCATGAGAGGAGAACTGAGATGACCCACATGGACTCAGGGCTCCAGGCATGACCCAGAAAGCATCCCCCTTTCTTCTCCCATTGCTTAACACCATGGGTAGCCTCTGGGTGTCATTTACTCTGTTCTCCCTTTATCTCTACTCATTTGAATTTCCCTGCCTCTGGATTGGCATTTTCCTTTCCAGCCCATGAGACCTCAACCAATAAGGTGGTTGGTCTTGCACATTGCTCTTGATTCAGTGGTGGGCTAAGTGGTCTCAGCTGATACTCAGCTTACTTGCTGAGGGAAAATGATAATTTAATACTTTAAGAAAAAAAAACTTTTTGTAAAGGATAGTTGTTGAGAAGTCCCACTAATATCTTCAACTGCATTTTACTTGTTGGAAAAATTAGAAGAGGACTGATGAGAAAGGCATGTGAGGGGATCCTCATTACTACTTTTCTTTTTTTTTTTTTTTTAAATGAGGCCAGAGAGATAGCACAGTGGTTGGGCATTTGCCTTGCATGGGACAGACCCAAGACAGACCTGGGTTCGATTCCCGGCATCCCATATAGTTCCCTGAGCCTGCCAGGAGCAATTTCTGAGCACAGAGCCAGGAGTAACCCCTGAGTGCTGTTGGGTGTGGCCCAAAAACCAAAAAAAAAAAAAGTTTTGAACCACACCTGGCTATGCTCCTGGTGGGACTTGGGGTACCATATGGGATGCTGGGGATTAAACCCAGGCCAGCTGCTTGCATAGCAAACACCCTGCCTGCTATAGCTCTGACCCCTAATATTTTTGGTTTGTTTTGGGGTGGCCACAGGCAGCCATTCTCAGAGGATAGTCCTGTCTCTGGTGCTTGGGAATCGCTCTTAACAGTGCCAGGGATCAACCCTGAACCTCCTGTGTGCAAAGCATACACTCAGCACGCTTAAACAATAAATTCTGTCCCCTCCCAGACAAAGGGTTAAGCTTGGCCATTCTTTATTCCCACAGAATCCGGAACAAATCAGGGGGACAAGGTAGGCTCTGATTTTTTTTTTCCCAGATGGGGAGCTAGGGTTGGAAAGAAGAGCCTAGTCGGCACTTTGCATAAAAGGGTGGAGGCAAGAATCAGAGCTGTTTCCCTTGGAAAATTAGCCTGTTCCCAGCTAATTGCTGACAGTGTAGTGGGGTTTTGGGGTGGCTTGTATGAGGCTGGTAATCCAGTTGGGAAGTGGTGTGCCTGTATGCTGCCTAAGGGTTTTGGCTTCTGCTTTGCCTAAAAGAATGGGGTAAGAAAGGGTTGAATTCATTTTCTCGGGGAGGGGGGAGGGCAGAAAGTGCTTGGGCCAGGAGGCTTTTATAGGGGGAAGAGGAGAAGGCAGGGAGAATGACTGGGACCTTCAGCCTTACCTGCAAAAAAACCCTGCAGCTCTTGTCCCAGCCAGGAAAGAAAGGCACCTTTGAGTCACCAGGGACAGTACTAGGAATTGTAGGAGAGGTTACACAGGGCTACCTTCTGGGCCCAGATTTCTGTTCTGCTAATAGCCTCTCTGGGACCCAGCTCCAGTGCTGGCAGCACTCAGCCTCTCCCTCCTGTTTGCCACGTGGAGCCACACACTATTTCTTTGTCTGTCTTTCAACCTCCTGGCCTGCAGAGGGCACTCAAGTCTCATGTCCTCTGCAAAGAGAGAGATCTTTTTTTTTTTTTTTTTTTTTTTTGGTTTTTGGGCCACACCCAGTAACGCTCAGGGGTTACTCCTGGCTATGTGCTCAGAAGTTGCTCCTGGCTTGGGGGACCATATGGGACACCGGGGGATCGAACCGCGGTCCGTCCAAGGTTAGCGCAGGCAAGGCAGGCACCTTACCTTTAGCGCCACCGCCCGGCCCCAAAGGGAGAGATCTTGAGGGGTCCTGAGTGCCAGAACCCATGGCCATCCCTGAGTCAGAAGTGATGGGAGGACTCTTTGAGCCCTGGGACTGGGAGGGTGGTCTTGGGCCCTTTTCACCAGATAACCTCACTCACCCCAGACTGGGGAAGTGGTAGGGGTGATAGTCTTGTCCCACTGTCCCAGTGGAGGGCAAAGGCCACTTCCTAGCATCCCTTGGGTGCTACTGGAGGTGAGAGCCTAGACTGCATAGTCATCCCAGCCTGCTGAGTCAGAATCTGCATTTCAGCAAGTCCCTGGGGGCAGTTTACACATTTGCAAACACTAAAGAAGGTCTGGGACTGAGTGTCAAATGTGGACACACCAGATAAGATGCACAGTTCAGGGAATGTGGGGGGAAAAAAAAAAAGATGCACAATTCATTTGGAGGTTGGAATGTAGGCTTTTATGGGTGGCTTTGTTCAAAGGACATGTGGAGTCATCAGGCAGCCCTCTTCCCACTGTGGGAGGCTCCCCTACTTTGCTTGGGCACTACACGCTATTGAGTGTTTGCAAAGGCCCATCAGTGATATCCCAAGAGTATGGGGCACAATCTTCTGCAACTGGCATCATTTAGATTTGCTTGCGTGTGGTGATAATGAAAAGCAGACCACTCCAAGTTGTTTTATTATTGTTTTTTTAAATTCACTGCAGACACTATGCCCCCATATTACCAGTCCCCAGACCCACTGCTCCTTTTTCCAGCCCTTGGTGCACCTCAGGGACCAGCAGAGTAGGGAGGGGGATTGGCTTGATGGGGAGTGTGCTGGGAAATGAGGTACGTTTATGGTAGGTTCTGTAGACACCATGGTTAATGACTTCATTACACGGAATTTTCATGGACTGCAAAGAGAAAACCCCGAGTCTCCAACAGCAGATGAGCCAAGAACACCAGCAACAATGCTCAGAGGAGGAGATAAATCTGTAAACAAATGTCTGAGAAAGTCTTTCACATCATGCATCCTTTAGATTTGAGTAACATGATGCTTTACCTCCAGATGAGCATAATGAAAAATTTTAATGCTGATCCTCAATGCCAAGGGCATGCAGTATGCACACACGTGTGGAGTGCTAGTGACATTGTACAATGATTGTTCCCATTTGGGAAGCAGTTTGGCAATATGTATCACAAACCCATCAAGTATTTATCCAGGGGTCTCAAACTCAATTTACCTGGGGGCCACAGGAGACAAAGTCGGGGTGATCCTTGAGTGCAAAGTCAGTAGTAAGCATTGAACATTGGGGGGTGTGACCCAAACAACTAAAACAAAACAAAACAAAAAAAGATTCCTCTAGGGCAGGGCCACAAAATGTTGCATGGAGGGCTGCGAGTTTGAGACCCCTGATTTATAACCTTTGATTTAGTAATCCCACTTCTTGGAATCCACCCTAAGGAAATAACCCAAAATATGGGAGGATATGTACAAGGATGCTCAGTTTGGTCTTGTACTCAATAGCAGCAAAAACCTTGGCAATAACCACATCTCTGGATTCAGATGGATGGATGGGCCCAGCTGCAATGTGCCGGTTTGGTAGAATACCACCCAGCTGTTTAGAAGACTGTTATGAAGAATCTAGAGCAGTGTGCGAGAGAATTGATTGGGGCCCAGCATTCTCCCCTTTCTACCAGCCTCACGCTGCCACAGCTGAGGATAAAGGCTGGTGCGTAACTGCAAAATTGGGAGCTAACAATGTTGTGACAGGTAGAAGATAAAGATGCAGTTAAGCAGAGATGACTGGGACCCAGGGAGACCCTGAGAGATTCAAGGAGTCCTGGAAGTATCAGGAGTGATCAACCTTAGCATATACCTATGCAAGAGGCCAGCAGTTGGTATGTTCCAGATTTGCCTTTTTGGGAGCCAACACAGGAACAAATCTTTACTGAATTGAAAGGATGTGCCCATGGGGCCAGAGTGATAGCACAGTCGTAAGACTTTTGCTTTGTACACAGATGACCTGGGACAGACCCAGATTCGATCCCTGGCGCATCCCATATGGTCCTCTGAGACCACCGGGAGTGATTTCTGAGCACAGAGCCAGGAGTACCCCTGAGCACGGCCAGGTGTGGCCAAAAAAAAAAAAAAAGAAGAAGAAGAAGGTTCTATACCTAGGATACTGATTCTGACCATAACCCTGGTGGTCGTGACACAGGAGACAGGCAGGGGTAGAGGGGTAGAGGCAGAGATCTGGGAAGAGTCATTGCTTGCGAGTCAGAACCTAGGGGTCATGCGTACTAAAGGTATCAGTATTCTACAGCCCTGCTATGAGGGTAGTACCATTTCCCAGGCTGCAGGCCAGGGGGGTGAGACCAGAGAGGTCATGGTCAGCCATATGTGGACACAGAAAGCCAGCTCAAGGCTGTTTCAGTGTCACCAAGTTTGGTTGCTGTACTGTGAAATAGAGAATGTGGATTCCTGTGACCTGCAGGTCAGCCTGAGGGATGACAAAGTCAAGTCACTCACACACACACACACACACACACAGATGTTTGTGTGTGGATTCCATTTTTAGGCCTCAGACAATATGCACAGGTAGCATTAAGTACAACATTGAAAACCTGGAGATTGAAAACAGATGGCATGAAGAGAGATGTGATTTCTGTTGGAAGAGTTAGAAAAATAAGACGTGGTCACTATGAGGGTTTGGAGGGGAGGGGAAGGCCAATCCCCACCCACATCTGAAATGAGTGTTTAGAAACTCAAAGCTCCAGCATTTCTCCAGGACCATGCAAGAGGAGGCCACAAGCTCTCCTGTGAAGGCCTCTCTAGCTGCCACTGCCACTGTGCTATGTTGGGGCTTTGTGTGGGGACAACTCTGGTTCCTCTGCCCCAGTTCTGAGCTGAGGCTGCCCTCAGAGGCTGAAAGGCCTAGTTATGGGATGATGGGTGCAAGGTGAGGCAGGTCCCCCACCTCTCGGCGCTACTTTTGGGGGGCTGCTCACCCAGCACACCCCCAAGGTTAGTTGAGCAATGGGACCGCCTGTGCGCAGAATGGGGGCAGGGATGCTCTGTCACCAGTTTCCTTCTTGCCACTGTCATCTGAGGAGTCAGACAGCAGCTCAGGCTGTTTCGGATTCACTCATCTGTGGGGTGACATTTCGAAGTGGGGCTGATTTCTGTAGAGCTCGTGTGCCGGGGAGTGTTGGTGTTGGTAGCCCTATGACCCCATTGTTCTGTCCCCTCTGACCTTGGTTATCTGTCAGTGAGCATTGACTCAATCACTGGCCTTGGAGGGCTTCTGTATCTGTCATTCACCCCTCCACCCCGACTTCCCACACACACAGCCTTTGATCCATGGTGGATGTAGCTGACCTCATAGAATTTTCTGAGGAGAGAAAAAGGAGATAAGCGCTGAAAAGATGCACTAAAAATAAATGTTGCTAAAGCTTTTAAAAATAAAACACTGACTCTTGGAAAGTGTCAAACCCGTAGAGGCTATTTTGCGGTGCCCTTGGGCCCTTCCTGAGGGAAAGGACCAGTGAAGGGGCTCCTTATTAATCTCAATCAATGCTGGTTCTAGGGTGCCATTTAGGGGGTGTTTATTGAATATGTGTGCATCTGTATGCATGTGTGTACATACACTGCATGTTCACATATGTGTTCTTATGCTTGCGTTACATGTATAAACACATGTGTCTCTGTACACTCATGTATGTGTGCACAGGTATGCCTGTATTCACAGATATGCACATAATTCTATGTGTGCCTGGTTTTGTGTGCAGGTGTGTAGGAAGAGGATGCTTGTTGGCATGGTCTCGAATGTGTTTTCATTTTCTTTTTGTTGATGGGTAGCAGGGACACCCAGTTCTCAGTGGCGCTGCTGCTTGAATGCAAATGTCAAAGGATGTGGCACTGTTTAGGCACAGAGGTACCAGGGGTTTTCATGGGTCATGCTGGTGGTACTTAGGGCCCTAGCGGCTCATACCTGGTGATACTTGGTAAACTGAGCAGTGTCGGGGATTGAACTAGGGCCGGCCACAAGCAGGCATCCACCCTAAGTCCTGCCTGTTCTGTCTCTCCTGCCCCTGTTTCCTTGCTTTCAATGCCGGGTGACCTCTGTGTCCTGCAGGTGTTTGAAATGGACGTCTCCAAACAGTTACAAGCCTATGAGGTTGAGTACCATGTACTTCAGGAAGAGCTGATGGATTCCTCCCCTCTCAGTGACAACCAAAGAATGGACAAGTTGGAAAAAGCCAACAGCAGCTTGCGCAAGCAGAATCTGGATCTCCTAGAGCAGCTGCAGGTAAGATGCGCATGCACACCAGTGTCTGGCCGCTCCTAGGGGGCAGTGCTGAGGCCCTAGCGCCCAGTTTTCCTTCACTGCTAGCCTTTGTCTACCTGCCAGTCCAGTAGGGGAGAGCGGGCCTTTCCCAGAGAGGCAGGCAGAGTTGCCTTTGCCAAGGTCAGACGGGCCTGCGGCTTTTCCAAGAGGCTGTCCCTGCCCTTTGTCTTGTCTGAAGCAGGCCCTGAACCTGACCTGAGTTCAGGGTGCTTATTGCCAGTTATTGTGCTTTGAGTCTTGAGCACATCAAAGGCGTCAGCTTCTGGGAACAAAAGCGCAAGTGAGGTCTATTGAAGGGAGAGTTGCATGGAGAGGGGAAGGGACCCAATATCATGATCTTTATTTTCAAGACCTTGGATCAAAAGTACAGTGTGGGCTTGAGCAATATTACAGTGGGTAGGGCATTTACCTTGCACATGATTGACCCAGATTTAATCCCCAGCATCCCATATGGTTCAGCCAGGATTGATTCCTGAGCTGAGAGCCAGGAGTAAACCCTTTGCACAGCCAGGTGGGACCCCAAAATCAAACAAACAAAGCACAGCTTTGGAGGATAGATTTGGAACATAGGTTTACAAGGACCTCAGTCTTCTCCTTTCTAGAGGTTTCCTTCTGAACTAGGATGAGTGAAAGTGGATGAGGAGTACACATTTTTTCCTTATTAATGAGAGGCTGGTTCAGGTCATGCGTGTAGAGGTGCAGAAGTGCAGTTAGTCTGGAACCCGCAATGTCCCCCATTCCCATTCACTCTGTCTTTCTGGGCCAGTGCTGACTACTCCTTCCAGACACCCTTTTCTGTGTACCCAGGATGAGTAAGACACCTGGATGTATTCCTCAGCTTCTTTGCAAGCTGATGGGATGAAGGAGGTCTGCTTGCTTCATGTCATATCTAAGGAAATGTCTGGGGCTAGTGCAAGTCCTCTGGAAAGATAATCCCCCATCCCCTACATTTCCTGGGGTGTTCATGAGATAGTTTATTCACATAGATTCACCATCCAGCTGGAGAACCAGGATTTCCCTCTGTGGAGAAGCACTGGCCAGCAACCATGAGCTCTGTCTCCTGCTCAGGAGAGTCTAAGCTAGAGCATTGACCTAATGGCTGAGCCCCAATGTAGTGGGCCCAGCAAACATTTCTGAGCAAGAACCAAGGAGCTGGCCTTGGTCTCTGAATCACGGCTCATTTCTGCCATTGTGGAGCTGTGTCTCAGCTGTGGTGGTGCCTACGAGACCTCATCAGGCCCGGAAGGTCTAGACCACAGAGTTGGCAATTGGGCATAACTTGGGATGCTCTACTGGGTCTCTGCATGAATGTGACACATCCTCACTGGCTGGCATCTGCCTCAGGAACTCCCTGTAGGGGAGCTAAGAAATGTTCTTTCCTAGGACAGCCCCAGCCAAGCATGCACCACTCGCTGCGGGGAATCCACCTCTCTGTCATTGGTGGCTGGTCATATTCATGTGTCCTCTGACTCTGCAGATAGCCAATGGAAGGATCCAGAGCTTGGAAGCCACGATGGAGAAGCTGCTGGCAAGCGAGAGCAAACTGAAGCAGGCGGCACTGACGCTGGAGCTGGAGCGCGAGGCCCTGCTGAGGACAGTGGAGCAGCTGCGGGGACAGGCAGGGGACTGAGTGGCAATGCTCCTCAACCCCACAGCTGAGCCGCAAAGAAGACAGGCCACGGCCCATTCGTCCCGAACTTCACAGAGGGCGAGCGACAGCACAGCGCAGAGAGCCATCTCAGGAAGGAGTTTGACCTGCTGGTGCCTCCATCCTTCTGAGGCCAAACTGGGAGGCTCAGAGAAGGGGAGGCGACTCCCCCTTCTTCCCCATATGCGCCATTAGTTTCTGATCCTCATCCTTGGTAGATTTAGGTGGCATAGACAGGAGGAATTGTACTTTTCCTTTTCCCTGCCACGCAAGGAACATTTGGGGTCCCCAGTGTGGGGACAGAGCTGCTGGCAGAGGTGAGGGGCATCCTCCCTTCTGAGCAGAGTGCTAAGGAATCCTCACCCTCTTGGACATCACTGGCAGACTCTGGGGCCCTGATTGGTCTGGTTCATTCCGGGAGGTCTTTGTTGCGCAAAATTTGGGGATTTTCAATTGGCATCTTGGATTTGATCACTCTACTTGGTATTTAATGGTTTGCCTTTAAAAAAAAAGTGTCTTCATGTATTTTGCCTTTTTGTTTGTTTGTCCCAAAATATCTGTCAGAATCCTTGTAGAAAATGGTTTATTTGGGGGCAGGGGCACCATTTTTAGATTCCCAGATGTGTCTGGTGCGTAACCCCAAGTTGCATCATTTCTTTTTTGTTTTATTTTGTTCCTGGCTCTATACTCAGGTGATAGTATAGTGTCCTGAACCTCTGGTGGGCTTGGGACATATGGGCAGCTCAGGACCAGACCCAGATCAGCTGCATGCAAGACAGTCACCTTGTACTGTCTCTCTGTCTTGTGGGCTGTAGTGCCTCTGCCCAGGAGGTAAACTGTGGCCTCCCTGAGACCAGAACCTGCCATGGGTACCAAGTGCTGCTGTCAGGAGATCGCAGGGTTGTTAGCAGAACCTGCTGGTCCAGAACCACTGTCTGGGACTTGTCCAGAAAGGACAGACCAGACCCACAGAGCCACCTCAGCACTGTGTGAGAATAACCAGAACAAATTTGTCTTTTTGCCATCAGATCTATTTGGGGGGAAAGGATATCCTTAGTGCTGTGGGTCACCAAGTAGTACTTGGGAAGACTGTGGGGTACCAGGGTTGAACTGATGGTCCTGAGCATGCACTCCAACCCTTTGAATGATCTCCCCAGCCCCAAAGATTTTGACACCAACAAATTTCCATCTTTTTCTCCAACACAACTGTATACCTATGCATTCCATGAAAATTCGGCTTTAAATTTTTGTATTAGATTACTCCGAGATACAGAGTTAAAAGTCATGCAATGTTTCAGTAACCAACCCATCATGAGTGTTTATTTCCCACCATCAATTTCCCCAGTTACCCCCAGCCTACTTCCATAGCAAACATCTCTCTCTCTCCCTCCTCCCCTCCCAACACCTATTACTGTCATAGTTGTCCTTTTTCTTTTTTTTTTTTTTTTTTTTTTTTTGGTTTTTGGGTCACATCTGGCAGCGCTCAGGGGTCACTCCTGGCTCCATGCTCAGAAATCGCCCCTGGCAGGCATTGGGGACTATATGGGATGCCGGGATTCGAACCACTGTCCCTCTGCATATAAGGCAGACGCCTTACGTCCAGGCTATCTCTCTGGACCCTCTTTTTTTTCTAACTGCCCTTTCCTACCAATATTTCTATTGTCTTTGGGTATTGTACTATTTTTTTTATATCCCACAAATGAATGTGATTATTCTATGTCTATCTCTTTCCCTCTGACTCATTTGACTCATGAGGCATGATACTCCCTATGTCTATCCATGTATAAGCAAAATTTATGACTTCATTTTTTTCTTAACAGTTGCATAGTATTCCATTGTGCAGATGTCATTTTTGGCATTTCACGTAGCTTTGTACTTAAGAGCTCGTAAGCCTGTGGCTCAGTGGCAGAGCCTCTCATAGACATAGGCTGAAGATTTAATCCCTGCCACTGGCACCCACACACTTGCCCAGTACCGCAGCTGGCCCTACTCTCACTGGTACCTGGTTACCTCAACTTCAGCATGAGACGCCCCTTCCCCCTCCCTAGGCAGCCACAACTGCAGAGGGGAAAAGAAAGGAATGAATGAAAAGACAAGAGAAGTTTGGGGTCAGTAAAGCCGAGAGCTCCATGTGTTAGTAATAAAAGATTGCTATATTCAGAATGTTCCAACAGAACAATGAGCTTTCTGTGGTTTTAAAGACAGTTTTCAGACGTGATACCACCAGGGAGAGGTTTGTTTCTGGTCCTTCCCTCTGCACTCCTGCTCTCTCTCCTCTCTCCTTTCTTTCTCTCTCTCTTTCTCCTCTCCTCTCCTCTCCTCTCCTCTTCTTTCTTTTTCTCCTTCTCCTCCTTCTCCTCCTTCTCCTCCTCCTCCTCCTCCTCCTCCTCCTCCTCCTCCTCCTTCTTCTTCTTCTTCTTCTTCTTCTTCTTCTTCTTCTTCTTCTTCTTCTTCTTCTTCTTCATCCTCTCTCTCTCTCTCTCTCTCTCTCTCTCTCTCTCTCTCTCTCTCTCTCTCTCCCCTCCTTCCCCCTCCTCTCTCCTCTTTCTCTTTCTCTCTCCCCCAAAGCCCAAAGTTCTCCCAGGCTGAGTCTTCGGGCTGACTCTGCCCCCCTATGTGGACCTAAGGTCCGGTTTGCCACCATACAAAGGGTTTGTTGCCATCTGGTTGGTAAATTTCCACCTTCTCATCGTGGCAAATGCAAGCAAACTAGTCACAACCTCCGATTTAAAAATACTTTTTTTGACCCAGGATTTCTAAAGCTGTCAGATGCTTCACGTAGAAAGTTTTTAAGCGAGTTCTAAGAGCATTTCCAGGATTGTCTGAATCACGTGGCTGTCTCCCAAAGATGACTTCCATTATGGAAACAGCCCAGCTCACCCCCTCCAAGAGCTTTTTCCGGGGCCACTTTCTGGGTTCTTGTCTTAGGCTCCTAATGCAAGACCCCCTGCTCCCAGTATGCAGGCAATAAAGCGGCCCCTTCTTTGGCTATGTGGCTGCCCATGGTAGTGGCTCATCCATTTAGGTGCTGTCCCAGATGCCTGTTTCACTGCCAGCCCCATCCCTCTGGTCCCCCAGGAGACACTATCCTGGCCACCAAAAGAACAGGTCAGCTGCAGAGGAGACCCCATTTTCTACCCAGTCCCCACCATCAGATCCAACTGCTTCTTCACACACTCTAAACCCATCTTCCTTTGTTTTGTTTTTGTCTTACTCTTTATTTTGGATCTGTGCTGACCCATGTGGGGTGTCTGTCTCTTTCCTGCTCTTCTAGACATTTCCTCTAGACCTTTGTGTTCCTAATTTCTTCCAGCTGTAAGGAAGGCTGCCTCTATCCGCCCTCAACCCACTGCTTCAGGTTCTCATGCCCTGCAGGCTGACTCTGAGCAGTCTGCACAGAATCTGTGCATTTGGAGGGTAAAGTAGCCTGTGGGGAAATATTTAGAGACCAGATCTCTTGGAGGTGGTGGGGTGGTCTATCTAATGAAACAGCATTCTGCCTGACTCAGTTCCCCCCTGCAGTTCCAAGGATGGTAGGAGCTGTCTTCCTTTGTAGTTAATGACATTCAGGTGTGGGCCTATACGCTTCACAGGCTCATCTTCAGATGGCTTAGAAAGGATAAACAGCCTGGAAAGATGGTACAGCAGACAAAGCACCTGCTTTGCCCTGAGCTAACCTGGGTTCCCTCTCCAGCATCACAAGTGTCAGGAGTAATTCCTGAGTAAAGAGCCAGAAGTAAGTTCTGGCTGGGTGTGCACCTCCCCCCCCCAAAAAAAAAATAAAGAAAAAAGGATAAGCTGTTTCTGTCAAAAGCTCCATCTCTCTCTGTTGTTCTCCCTGTCTCTGTCTCTCTTTCTCTCTGTCTCTCCCACTACATTGCAGCCATATCTATCACCATCTTGCTCATCTCTTTTTAGTATATGACTAGGGCTTTCCACCATGATCTTGGACCCTGCCCTAGCAGGTAAGTGTTTATTATGGACCTTCATCCAGCCAGGGTGATGGCTTTGGACAATTTAGAAAAGCATTTCCAAGACCAATAGAAGTCAATCAATGGGGATGAGTCACCAGGTGGGAGGTGGGGGTGGGAACTCCCAGCTCTGGGGATCACAGAAGGCTCAGCTGAATGAGCAGGTTTTGAAGAGCCACAAACGAGAGGAAAGGAACCAGCTCAGGAGCAGCTTCGTGTGTTCTGGGCAGTGTGGTGTTGGCGAACAATAAAGCGCTCTTCCTAGGACACCTTGCCTGAGTCTAGCCTTGTAGTATGACCTTGACATTTTGGTCTTTGCCAGACTTGGGGCTCCACTCTGATGACTCTTGTGGGAAGATAGATCATCCTTAAGGAGGTGGAAGGCAACTTCCTGGCAGGAGAATGTAAAAGGGAAGTTACTTGTGGTGGCTCAAATGGCCTTGCAGGGTACTGAAAAACCTGAGCCAAGGACGGCTCAGTTGCTGGAATTGTTGGCATCCTTTTGAAAATGAGCCAAGAATAGCAGGAGAGGTACTGGAAATGGAACATATAGAAATCTTAGAAGAATGATCTAGACAGCCAAATACTTTATTTTAAAAGAGGGGCGTAAGTGGGTGATACAAATGAGGGTTCAGGGAGCCCAGTGATTCTTGTGTGCAGAGATCCTGAAAATGTTCTGGAAGAGATTGCTATTATCCTTTGCTGCCTTGTGAAGAAAAATAGAGCAGAGCTAGAGAGATAGGTAAGAATTAGAGACACATGAGACTGATTCTGGTGCCATCCCAGGAAGTGCATAGGTGAGCATAGGTGGGTGTGGCCCTGTAGTTTCCCCAAGTCCTAACACCACCAAAGTAATCCAAGTAATCCCCAGCACTGTATTATTGGGGTCTCCTGAATACTGAGAGGTAAAAACAAAACCAACAAGCAGTGCAGATCTGATAATGGTGAGTAACAGGGTTTTTAAGTCCAATTGAACCTTTATCCAATGTATCCTCTTCACATTATATACAGGCCACGAAAGACTCTTCAGTTTTCAAATGTGGTACTTGGTTCTGGCCCAGGACTCATTTCCATCCTTTTCTGTCTGGTTTCGTTCAATTATTTTATATCTCTATCTTTTTTTTTTTTTTTTTTTTTTTTTTTAGTTTTGTGTGTTTGGAGTTCACACTGGAAATACTAAGGACACTCAACGGAGTTGAGGTGAAAGCCAGACCTCCCACAAGCAAAGTCTGGATCCATTCCAGCCCATAAGGCTCTCTTCCTGGCTCTCATGTCTTATACCTTTAACCTTGGAAGTCACTGTCCAACATTAGAGGTATAAGCTGGAGCCTAAAAGTATGAATAGAAGCAACTGCTAGTGTTAAAAGTCAGCTGGAGAGGCCAGAGTAATAGTATGGCAGGCAGGGTGCTTGCCTTGTGCTCGGCCCACCTGGGTTAGATTCAGCCTCCCATATAGTTGCCTGAGAACTACCAGGACTACTTCCTGAGTGCAGAGGTAGGAGTAGTAGCCTCTGAGAGCATCACTGGATGCCACACACAAAAGTCAGCTGGAATTCAGTCTTGACTTTGTGTCTGTAATAAAAACAATAATTGCCCTTTCCCATGGTTGCTTTGTGACTGTGCTTTCTATAAAAGCAGGAGTCATTTGGCCCTAGAAAGCTGGTAAGCAGTAATGGTCAATTGCCATGGTAATCAATAATCATAAGAATTAATCTTGTGGGAACCAGAGCGATAGCACAGTGGTAGGGCATTTGCCTTGCACATGGCTGATCCACAGTTTGATCCCTGGCGTTCCATATAGTTCCCCAAGCCAGGAGTGATTTCTGAGCATAAAGCCAGGAGTAACCCCTGAATGTCACCAAGTGTGACCCAAAACTAAAAAATGTAAAATAAAATAAAAATTAATCTTGTCTATTTGAAGTTGACTGCACTCAGAATTCTTCGACAGAGCCACATGACAACCCTGAACACCACCGGGTGTGGCCCCAAACTAAACTAAACCAAATACAGGTGGGGAAAGTGCACTGATGAAGGGTGGTTTACATTCTGTGATTGAAACTCAGCCACGAACCATGGTACTTAAATAACACGCTTGTAACCACGGTGCTTAAATAAAGTAATTATATGTTCAAAAATACAAAAACAGAAAACAGACTGTAAACACATAAAAAATGATCCTTAAATTAGTAGGATTCCCAAGGACCCCTGATGTGTCAATTAACTTGGTGATTCTGGCAGTATAGTCGCCAGAGATAAGGAATGAATGCTATCTGGAAGCATACCTCGATTGCAGTGAAACTTTGGATGACCTCTCTTGTGGCAGCTTCCACAAGAGCCTCATCTAACTGGTGCCAGAACAATAGTACAGCTGGTAGGATTTTGCACAGGTTTTATCTCAGCACACTCTCCCCATATGGTCCCCCAAGTACTGCCAGGAATAATTCCTGAGCACAGAGTTAGGAGTAACCCCTGAGTACTTCTGGGTAGGGCTCTAAGAGTAAAAGGGAGAGAGGGAGAGAGAAAGAGAGAGAGACAGAGAGACAGGGAGAGACAGAGACTCAAGCATATAAAAGTATAAGTGATGTAAAGTAACATGCTCAGCAGATCAGTGCCACTGGGTTGATGTATCAAGCAAAGTCAATTAGACTGCTCCAAAGTGTTTCTCAACCCCTGAAATACTCTCCAATTACCTGCAGAAAGGCCTCAGGTCCTGAGCTGAAGAACTTCTTTTGCACCCAGTCTTGTTACTGGCTTTGTTGTTTTGTTTTTATTTATTATTTATTTATTTTGGCTTTTGGGTCACACCAAAAGCCAAAATACAAGAGTACATGTTGGGTCATGGTGGCGCTCAGGGATTACTTCTGGCTCTACGCTCAGAAATCGCTCCTGGCAGACTCGGGGGACCATATTTGATGCCGGGATTCGAGCCACTGTCTGTCTTGGGTTGGCCACACGCAAGACAAATGCCCTGCTGTTGTGTTATCTTTCTGACCCCTGGCTTTGTTGTTTTAGCCTGGCCTGTAATTTTTAGTGTTTAAGCAGGACTGAAAACCACCACTGTAATAACAATGGGTCCAGGTGGAGTAAACGTTTACCCACTCCAGATCTGGTCCTTCCTGGTGCTTCCTTGCCCAAAGCAGGGACCTATGTAAGGATCCCAGTGCATGTTTCGCAGGCACACGGAAGTCCCAAAACAAATGTGATGAGTAATAGTATGTCAGCCAACATTGACAAGCTGGGGCCACGAGCGGAGGGAGCAAAAGGCACTTTTAAGTGTCGGGCTGAATACATGTTCAGTGCAGCATTTCCTGAAGGACCGAGAGTATTGGTTTTCTCTGAAGACTTATCAAGAACCAAACTCTTTGGCACTGGCTCAGATGACTAATTCAGAAAGTGAAGGAGACACTGTCAAATTCCCCTCTCCCCCGCCTGTCCCCCCTCCCGTGCCAGTGATCAAATCTAGGGCCTCCCATGGAAAAGGCCAGTGCTGTACCACAGAACGACACCCTGACCCCATCCACCCTTTGTTGCTAACAGCCTGCTGGGAGACTATGCTACATGCTGAAGTGTGAGGTCCCCTGGTCTGTGCTTCTACTGTTATTGATGTGGAGATCCAAATCAGATCAAAATGTGACATGCAGGGCTGGAGTGACAGAACAACTTTAGGGCATTTGCCTTGCATGCGGCCAACCCAGGATCAATTCTGGTTCGATTCTTGGTTTTCCATATAGTCCCCTGTGCCTGCCAGAATCGATTTCTGAGCACAGATCAGGAGTAACCCAAGCGCCGCCAGGTGTGACCCAACTCTCCCCCCCAAAAAATGTGACATGCATAGACATTGTCATGGCCCCGGTTAATGCAAGTGATAGAAAGCACAAAGATGGAGTGTCCCCCCCAGTAATCCAAAGGTGAGGGACATTGAGAGAATGTGTTCTCTTTAGAAATAGTTGCCTGGACAGCAAGGACAGAGGAAGGCCTGGGCTAGAGAGATAGTGCACTGTGTAAAGTGCTTGCTTTGTGTGCAGCTGACCCTAGAATGACCCTGAGCACCACATATGGCTCCCTGAGTATCTCTAGGAGTGATCACTGAGCACAGAGGCAGGAGTAAGCCCTGAGCATTGTTGGGTTTGCCCCCCCCCAAAAAAAACCAAAACAATATTAAATCACTAAATCAGAGTACTCGATTATCAAATGCTTGCTTTTTATTTATTTATTTATTTATTTATTTATTTATTTATTTATTTTGGTTTTTGGGTCACACCCGGCAGCGCTCAGGGGTTACTCCTAGCTCTATGCTCAGAAATTGCTCCTTGCAGGCTCAGGGGACCATATGGGATGCTGGGATTAGAACAACTGACCTTCTGCATGCAAGGCAAACACCTTACCTCCATGCTATCTCTCTGGCCCCGATTTTTATTTAATTTTTATTTTTTGGGGTTTTGGGCCACACCCGCAGCACTCAGGAGTTATTCCTAGATATGCACTCAGAAATTGCTCCTAGGGGGATCGCTGAAAAAAAAAAAGAAAAAGAAAAAGAGGGAGGAAGGAAGGAAGGAAGGAAGGAAGGAAGGAAGGAAGGAAGGAAGGAAGGAAGGAAGGAAGGAAGGAAGGAAGGAAGGAAGGAAGGAAGGAAGGAAATTGCTCCCAAAAACGAAAGAAAGAAGGAAGGGAGGGAGGGAGGGAGGGAGGATGGAAGGAAGGAAGGAAGGAAGGAAGGAAGGAAGGAAGGAAGGAAGGAAGGAAGGAAAGAAATTGCTCCTAGTAGGTTTGGGGGACCATATGGAATGCAGGGATTCAAACCCGGGTCCATCCCAGGTCAGTTATGTGCGAGGCAAACACCCTGCTGCTGTGTTATTGCCCCAGTCCTGATGCTTAATTTTTAAAAGAATTCCATTAACAGTCAAATAAGTATTGACTAATGTTATTGTTCGTGCCAGAGAAATAGTAGCCTTGCATGCAGCCAAATTGTTCAATCCAGGGCACCATATATGGTCGCTGAGCACCACCAGGAGAGATGCCTAAGAACAGGGAATGAGAAAGTCTTCAGTAGTGCTGAGTGTGACCCAAAATAAATAAACATAAATAAGACGAAACTGGAGAGACAGTACTGTGTGTAGGGCTCTTGTCTTTTGCACATAGCTGGCCCAGGTTTAATCCCTGGCACTTCCTATGTTTTCTTTCTCAAGCCCACCAGGAGTCAGCCCTGAGCACCATTGGGTGTGGCCCAAAGCCAAAAGAATAATTCAAGCAAGAATAAGAATGATGCTGGGGCCAGTTTTCAGTGTTTGCAAAGGCTCTCTGCAGCCCACACCCCAAATCTGCTCTGACCTTCTCCTCCCCATCTCCACTTGTCTGATAGCTTCAGCCTTTGCCTGGCTATTTTTACTGCCTACATTACCTCTTTGATCCTCACCAGACACTCCAGCTCCTTCCATTTTGTTTTCTATAAAAAGTCTTTTTTTTTTTTTTAGGGACACCTCCAGTAGAGTAGTGGCACTTCCATCTGCTCAAGCTCATCTCACCAGTGCTCAGAGTTAAGAGGCTATACCCAGTGGGTATAAACAGTCCCTGCATCTGTTGGGTCACTTCCTCAGGCCTCTGACCCAGTATTGCTGAAGTGTGGAGATTCCCCAAGAAGCTGAAAATAGAACTACTGTATCTCCAGCAAATCCTATTCTAGGTGAACTGTCCCAAAGCAAGAAGGTTCAATGGAGATGCTAGAAGCCCCTCAGGGTTGGTTTGTGATGTGGCTTCTGCCAAAGTAAATATTATCATGGCTGGAATGAAGTTATGGCAACATCTGGGAGAACTTTCTGGTTTCTGGGGCCAGGGGTGCAGCTCAAGTGGTAGAGCACATGTCTAGCATGTTTGAGGCCCCAAGTTGGATCCCTAGCATCCTGTAGTCCTTGAGGCCCACTGGGTATAGCCTGCTAATTCTGAGCACTGATGAAGTGAGCTTGAGCAGATGGAAGTGCCACTACTCTACTGGGGGTGTCCCTAAAAATGACTTTTCATAGAAAACAAAATGGAAGAAGCTGGAGTGTCTGGGGACAAAAGCAAAAAGCCTTGAGTTAGGTCTCGTTGCTGACCACATGAGCTGGACCTGAGTTCTGCAGCCTTATGGTTGGGAGCCCTAGGAGTGTGGTGCAATTTCTGAGCACACAGCCTGTACCACAGCTCAGGGCAGGGAGGTCACCCTTTAATTTGGTTTAGTGTGGGGGTCACATCTGGCAGTGCATGGGCGCACTACTGTTCTTGTGGTGCCTGAGATGGAAGCTGGGCTTTCTGCATGCAAAGCCTGTCTTAGTCCACTGAGCCTACTCCATCCTTGAGCTGAATTTTGTTTTCTTACATTTTGGGGCCATACCTAGTGATATCCAGGATATTCCTGGATATTCCTGGATCAGAATCACTCCTGGAGGAGCTTGAGAAATCATATGGGATGTTGAACCCATGTTGGCTATATGTAAGCCAAATGTCCTACCTGTTGTGCTATCTTTCTGGCCTTTCCAATTGAATTTTAAGATTCATATTTAGGGCCATATCACGATAAAATGAGCTCAGCTATAGGCCCACACAAAGAATGAAGAGAACCAAAACACAGGTACCAGTGGCAGGTGGGAATTCAGGGCAAATACCAGGGTTGTACTGTCAGGCAACCCACCGTATCCAGACTCACAATGCATCTTGCTCGAGGAGGTTCATGAGATGAAATTGATTTTGTTTTGGGGTCACACTCAATGGTGCTTAAGGTTTATTCCTGGCTCTGCACTCAGGAATCATTCTTGGTAGGTTCAGGGGACCACATGGGACACTAAGGATCAAACTCAGGTTGGCTATATGAAAGGTAAACACCTCTCCTCACAGTATTAACAGTCTGGTTCCTGACATGGATTTTCAACATTGCCGCTTAAAATACAAACTTCCTTGTTTACCAGGAAAAGCCAGCTGTCCTCAGAACCTCATCTGTATTTTTGAGATTTTTCTGGTGACAAGAGGAGAGCAAATTGGTTTTCAGGAAAAGGAGCTATGGCAATTTTTCTGGGAAATGCTATCTTCTGGCACAGGGTTTGGGGTGCAAATCCCACATGTAGCTCTCAGATTCCTATATGATTCCCAGCACCACATGGCCCCAGCAATACAAAGTTGGCCAGGTAATCCTTGGCACTGCAGAGCCTGAGCAGCACTGTATGTACAAGGGCCCCCATGTTGAACCACTATTCTGTTTGTCAAAAAATTGCCAGGAGAGCCTACAAGTCCCCTGAGCACCTCTTAGGTGCCACTTTATCCCCCAGAATTATAGTCCAGACAATATTTAGAGAGGCCTGTCCTAGGCCTATTCCGGTGCAGCCTCATTGGCCTGGAGCAGTTGACTGGGTTAGGCTGTACCCATAAATTGCCCTGGAGCACAGAGGATTGTTTGTCTTACTTCCCCAGAGGCCAGGTCTTCCCAGTCATGCCAGCCTGCCATCTGCCTGCATGACAGCCAAATCCACAGAGGGAAGTGAAGGCCTCAGGAAGTAAGGCCCACGCAGGCTCACACCCCCAGCCAGCAGCCACAGCAGAGAAAAGTTCCAGGCCAAAATCCACGGGTCACCTCCTTGGCTTCAGGGTTGATTGACGTTACTCCATAGCTTCATCTTGACTCTTTCCAAAATTTTCCAGAAGGTTCCAGAACTTTCTGTGCAAGATAGAGATCACAGCGGTTTAAGCAGGAACAAGTGGGCCTTCCTCTCTGTGCATGGGAGGCTCAATCAACCATGACTTCAGGCCCTCCAAAAAAAACTATTTATTTGCTATTTTTTAAATCTATTTGAGGCACCCTGATTTACATAACTGCTAATAAGAGGATTTCATGCATCTAATAGTCCAATATTACAAAGCCCCTCACCCTTTGTGGCAGTCCCCCCACCCCAATTATGTGGCAAGCTCAGCTCTGTAGACCTGTTCTCATTTCTGTTGCCATTGTCCATTTGTTGTTGTTTCTTTTTAATCCATATATAGGAGAAATCATCCTGTTCTGCCCCTTCCTTCTAACTAACTATACTGCACATGATACTCTCCAGATCATCCAGATAGCAGTAAATTGCATAGTTTCTCATTTACTGAAAGCTGAGTAATATTCCATTGTGTATATATACCATAATTTCTTTATCTTGTCCTCTGTTCTTAGGCATTTATGTTGTTTCAGATTTTTTTGCTATTGTGAATAGTACTGCAATGAACATAGGGGTGCAAATGTTTCTTTGAAATAGTGTTTTAGGGTTAAAGTGATAGTACAACATGTCAGGTGTTTGCCTTGCCTGCCGATGACCTGGGTATGATCCCAGGCATCCCATATGGTCCCCCAAGCAGTGCCCGCTGCCAAGATTGAGTGAGTCCTGAGTGCAGAGCCATGAGTAAACACTGACTATAGTAGGGTGTGGCCCAAACTCATCTCTCACAAAAAGAAAAGAAATAGTGTTTCAAGCATCAAATATTGTAGTGTCATCCTAGATTTCATGTCAAATCTCTTGGGTTTTGCACACACACACACACACACACACACACACAAGAAAAGAAAAAAAAAGAAGAGAAAAGTAAAGAAATAAAGAATAAATAAAGAAAAGAAATAAAGTGATAGCCCAGCAGTTTTGCCTTGCATGTGGTTGACCTGGATTCAGTTGTTGGCATCCCATATGGTTCACCCAAGCCTGCCAAGAAGTGATTTCTGAGTGTAGAGCCAAGAGTAACCCCTAAAAACCACCAGGTGTGCCCCCAAAACAACAACAAAAAAACTCAAACAAAAAAAGAGGACGAGAGCTGGAGAGATAATACAGGGGTTGCAGGGATCTCAAACTCAATTTACCTAGGGGCCACAGGAGGCATAGTTAGGGTGATCCTTGAGTGCAAAGTCAGTAGTAAGCCTTGAACATTGGGGGGTGTGACCCAAACAACTAAAACAAAACTAAACAAAAAAAGATTCCTCTTGGGCAGGGCCACAAAATGTTGTACGGAGGGCCGTTTGCGGCCCGCGGGCCCCGAGTTTGAGACCCCTGGAGGGAGATACTTGCCTTGCATATGGCTGACCCAGGGTCAATCCATGGTATCAAAGAGGGTTACCCACCCCTCCACCCCCAGCCCTGCCATGAGACAAAAACAAACACTGAGCACATAGGGGTGTGGCCCAAATACCTCCCAAATAAAATAAATAAGAAACTTTGAACGGTCTATACAGCTGAATGTGGAAGGGAGGATGTCATTTATTTTGAGAGAAACTATGGAACCCTCAGGGCAGCCTAGCTGGTTTTTCTGGTCCAAGGCTGGGACAGTAGGGTGCCTGCCAAGGGATGCCAATCAATTGCTTGCCTTGCTGAGCAAGGAGCTGGGGGCCTTCGAGAAGCAAAGAGCTGGTTTGCAGCAGAATGCACACAGAGGGCTCCTTTTGGAAACATTTCTGCTTCTGGGTAACCAGAACAGTAGCTGTTGTTTCTCCATGCAGCTGAGCTTTCCTGGAAATCGCCTCCAGGAGGCTGAAAGCTTCTGCCAGCACCAAGGCAGCCTCCTGGGGGGCCTTCATAAGCAGCATTAAGGTCCCACCTAGTCTGAGAAAAAGAAGACGGGTTTGCCCAGCACTGCTGCTTCTGTTCCCAGAACCAGGGCCTTCACCATGTTCCGGCTTCCTGCAGATCCCAGGAGAGCCATCCTGGATTATTGGGGCTGCCCTTTATTCAATCTGTGGGTGCAAGGGGATCAACCCACTGCTGTGGCCTAGGAATGCTCCAGAGGGGTGCTAGGGTCAGGGAAGATCCTCCTTTCCTGGGCACACACACACACCTTCAGGGTTTGGCCTCTGGGCCTGGGACCACTGCGCATGGTGTGTTGTGCAGATTCTGCTTTTCTGCGACTCCCTGGCAGGTGCCACCTGGCATTTAAAAGTATAAATAACAGCAGGGAGGGGAGGTGGGCGTCGGCCCCAAGCACTGCTCCACCCTGCAGGGGCAGAGAGCTGATTCAGTTCATGTCTGCCCTGGGACGCCTCTGGCTGTCGGGAAGGCAGGCCAGGCGACAGCTGCGGCTTCTTTTCTTCCTTTCCCATCCCGGGAAGACAGGAGGGCGGGCAGGCTTGCTTTTCCTCGCCTGTTGATTTAAGCTCCTACGGGAGCTTGGGTGGGACGGGTGTGGCGGGACCACAGCTGCCCTGAACGTCACTCACTCAGTCCGCATGGCTCTGCTGGTTTTCTGGAAGCGTCTGTGGCCGGCAGGGTGGGCCTAGTTCCAAGGCGGGGTTCTCAGCCTTTCTTTCCCAGATCCTTCCAGGCCTCTGGAGTTTGGAGTTTGAAAGTCGGAGGAAAGTTGTTTTCCTAGGATGGAGTCCAGCCCCACACTGGCCCCCTAGGTAGATGAGGTGGCCCCAGAGGAGAATGTAGGTCTGTGCATGTCCTGGCATGGCTCACACACTGCCCTGCACGTTCTCACCTCCCAAGGCCTTGTTCTGAGTGCTGCTGAAGGCTTGGCTGGAATTCGAGTAAGCGTGGCATGGAAAGTGCTGGGCACAGTGCCTGGCTCGCAGCAAGAGTTAGGCTCTCTCACCTAACAAGGCCCTCTTCCAAAGCCTTGTCAGACGAAGGGACAAAGGAGTGCAGAGCTGTCAAACAGCAGTTCCTGAGGGTGTGAGAGAATTTAGGGGAGGCCCAAGTGATCTGTAGGATTCAGAGGGCTTCAGCTATTAGCAGAGTGGAAACATGTGAAGGTCTCTGTCTCTCTGTCTCTGTCTCTCTGTTTTGGGGTCATCTTCAACAGTACTCAAGACTTTTTTTTTCCTTTTTGGGCCACACCCAGTGATGCTCAGGGGTTACTCCTGGCTATGCACTCAGAAATCTCCCCTGGTTTGGGGGACCATATGGGACCCTGGGAGATCAAACTGCAGTCTCTTCTAGGTTAGCATGTGCAAGGTAGATGCCCTACCGCTTGCACCACCGCTTCGGCCCCTCAGGACTTATTTCTGGCTCTCTGTTCAGGAATTACTCCTGTAGTCATGGGAATGGAATACGAGTTAGCCATGAGCAAAGCAAGTATCTTACCAGCATACTGTAACTTCAGTCCTTACACTTAAAAAATCAGCAATATGTTGGTAATTGGTCACATGACTGGGGTTTGAACACTGTCCCCTAGCCTGTCCAACATCCGTCCACCCCAGCTGCCTGAGAATGTCTAAATGACCTTTCCAGCCTGCTTAGCTGTGAAACTAATCTGGCCCATGACCAAGGAGAACCAGTTATTCTCTCATGCTATAGATAATTCTATCTATCTATCTATCTATCTATCTATCTATCTATCTACTATCTATAATGTCAGCATTACCTCAATCACCTCTGATCATGCTGTTTCAATGATATACAGAGGGCAGGGATTGTGTCAATCACCTCTTATATTTGTTGCTGGAGCACTCTGGGGAATGATTGGAAATGGAGGACACTCAATTCTACACACCCTGAGTGAATAAATGAGCCAACAAAATGAAATCTGTGTAAGCTGTTGGCAGACGGGCTGGGGAAGGCCTCAAGGAAGAGAGAATGACTGCATAGGAGGGACACATGACTTGAGAGCTTTTTCGATGCTGTGATTTGAGCTCATGTCCAGTTCAGTCTAATACTGTCCTCCAGCGGGAATGAGTGAGAGTGCTCGAAGCAATCAAGTCAGCCCATGTGCAGTCAGAAAGTAAACATGGAAAAATGTTCTGATTATTTTTGCCTCCAGAGTGATCTGTGAAGTGGGGTGGGGGGGCTGAAGGGGAAAGGGGATAAGAGGGGAAAGGAAACCTGGGTCCAGTGGTTGGAAAGCTGTGATTTAGAAAGATTATTTCTTTTATTTTTTCCCTTTTTTGGGGGGGGAGGGTCACACCATTGGCACTCAGAAGTCACTCCTGGCAGGCTCAGGAGAGCATATGGGATATTGGGAATCGAACTTGGATCCGTCCCGGGTTGACCATGTGCAAGGCAAACCCCCTACCACTGTGTTATTGCTATAGAAAGATTACTTCCGTATCAGACTCAGAAGCCATCATGTAGCACAGAAGGAAAGAGAGAAAGCAAGTGAGAGAGTGAGAGAGCAGGGGGAAGGCACTTACTTGCCTTGCATACAGCCAACCTTTGTTCTATGCAAGCATTGGCAGGAGTGACCCCTGAGCACAGAGTCAGAAGTAAGCCCTGAACACCTCTAGGGGGAAACCCCCCCCCAAAAAAATTTAGAATCAGCATAAAAACATCACCTGGTGCATGGAAACAGGAAGTAGGATCATAAACAAAAACCAACTTTGTCCCTGTTTGTCTAGGTCAGTTTCTATCTACTTATCATCATCTGCCCCATGAGAATAGTAGGGACAGACCTGAGTTTTGTGAGTGCCCCCTCCACATCTCTTTTTTGATTTTGGGGAGCACATCTGGTGGCACTCAGGGGTTATTCCTGGCTATGCGCTCAGAAATCACTCCTGGCTTGGGGGACCATATGGGATGCCAGGAGATAGAACTGCGTGCAAGGCAAATGCCCTACCATTGCTCCCCCATACTGGCCCCATTTCTCTTTATTGCAGTTTGCAGTGGCAGGGTTCCTCCACATCAACGATGAACTTATTGTCACGTTCCGACAATTAAAAAAAACTTTGCATTCCAAATCTAAGGGAATTTCTGTCCCAAACACAGCATTCCAGATCCCAGGTCACAAGGCCACTGTGAGATGAATTCATCTTAAAATCATCTCTCCCATGTGGCCCAGCTCAGCCCCATCTCATAGCCAGCTCAGGAAGGGGAGCACAACCCTTAGAATCCCTTCTTTCTCCTCTTGTCTCTTGTCTGTTGTTTCCCTCCATGCCTGGAACACAGCCCAGGAAGGGACGAGGCAGGGGAATAAGCGAGCCTTGCATGGCTGGGAACCCTCGGGGCCAGCAGCTGTCTCTGTAGAATGGCCTGGCAGCTGATGAAAGCTCGAAGAGGCTGCCAGCTGGGGCCCTGGCTCCTGGGGTTCCTTGGACTTCCAAGAAAGGTCTCTGACCCTTTGGGGGACTCCCCTCTCTTAGGGGGCAGGAGATAACATAGCTAGCCCCTTTCAGCTGTCTATCCATGTCTTTACTCCCTGTCCCCTTCCCATGGGGCTCTGTTCTGCTCTTGAAGCACTATGTTGAGGCTGAGCTCCAGCTAATGTTATCTCTTGAGCCCATGATCATCACCAAGGTTTCCACTCATGCTAACAACACATGACTTAAGAGACAATCCCCAGCACTGCATATGGTTCCCCTGAGCCAGTCAGGAGAGATCCCTGAGCAGAACCCTGAACATAGCTGGGTGTGGCCCCAAAACAAACAAACAAAAATGAATGCTTTAGAGTGAAATGAAAATGCTTATGATGGTGAACCTGGTCTGTCCAGGTCTGCATGTTGTGGCTGCAAGACCTCCAAAAGTCTCTGCACCTAGCGAATGCTCAAAAACTATCTGTGAGTTGTATGTGTGCGGGACAATAATGCATGGCTAAATGCATGGACACAAAGAGGTGGGAATTTCAACTGCTGGCCCCATCTCACCCACAGACAGTCATGAAAAGAGCTGGATTTGCACCTGGAGCTGTTCTCCCTTCCTCTTCTGGTTCAATCTATTGCCAGCTTTCCTGGCTGCTTGAGGTGATCCAATGATGATATGTCTGCAAGTCAGAGTAAGCAGAAATCCTGGCACCACATCCCTCTAGTACCTTCCATTTCCAGGTTGTCTCCCTTCTATCCACGATCCAAATCTGGTCATGTAAAGTAGTGGCCAGATCTTGAAGGGGATGGCAGAGAAACAACATGGGTGGAGTACAGGCTGTTGAATGACTGCAGAGAACTACGATAGCGACTCTGAGAAGTGCACATTCTGGCTGTGCTGGCTGGGTTGTAAAAGCTTTGAGTGAGGGTTATGGTGGGTGGGGAGGGAGCTATTGCCTACAGTTCAGGCTTGAACCACAGCTCTTTCCCTGCATGACACCTTCTACAGACACCTCTAGAAATAATGTTGGATAAAGGGTGTTTGTAGATGTTGCTGGTGGTCGGATCCTGGGCAAGTAGAACACTCACAGAGAAGCATCCACGAGCCACTGAGGGGAAATAACTCACTTTAGTTTAGGTGGAAAGGGGATATTTATAATTAGGGGAACAGTAAAATGTGAACTCTGAGTTAGCCAATGAGGTAGGGTGTGAGAGGAGATTAAAATAGGGTATGTGCTTCTGTGTTTAGGGAAAACAGGGTATAGGGAGTTAGGGAAAGCAGGGTGTGTGCTCTGTGTGTTTAAACAGGGTGTGTGTTTAATGTGTTTAGCTACAGTGCTGGAGGCTGGCTGTCCTCTGTTCCTTATGCCTCCCTCTCCTTGATAATCTTAAGCACCAGGACCATCAAGATAGCCAGCTCTGAGTCAGGTACTGTCTGCTTAATCCAAATCTTAGAGAATGTCATCACCCCCTCTTTTACAGAAGAGTAAACAGGGGCACAGGAAGTTCCAGCAGTGAAGCTAAGGAAGTGCAAGAGTTGGAATTTAACTCTCTGCAGGCTGGTGCCCAGATTTACTCTCCTACAGTCCAGCCAATACTCCTCTGATCCTCTTGTCCTGCTTCCTCCATTACCCTCCCTACCAGCAGCCTCAATTACCCCCTGATTTTTTTTTGTGGGTTAATAGAAGCACATGTGGTTACAAACATAACTTCCTGTCACCATCTCTCCATCTATTTCTGTGTCTCTGGTGTTTAGTATTTGGGGTTTGCCATTTGGTACAAATCAGTCAACATGTTATCAGGTGCACACGGGTACATGGGAGATCTAGATTGAACCGGGAGATGAAGATTTGGTGACTGATTCTGCCATGGATTTGTATGTGACCTTGATCTTTGCCGCCCTCTATGCAAAAGTGGCAGACATGGATGTCTGAGTGGTCTGGATGTCACCTCTCAAACTCCTTGTATCTGTCATGTAACTTTAAATCCTTTTATTCTTGAGCCCTCGGTCTATTCCCTGGCCAGCACTGTGGTCAGCTCCATACTTGAGATCTTGAGTGATATTGTGCAGTGTGACAAGATGCAGAGATGCAACGAAGCAAGGATAAGTCAACTTTAGTATTTATTATTTGTTGTTGTTATTTTATTTAAACACTATGATTTATGTAGCTTCTCATAATACACTTGTTTCTGCATTCCACGTTCCAATACCAATTTCACCATCATTATAACATTTCCTGGACTATTGTTCCCTAATTTTCACCCACTCCTAAGCCTGCCTCCTTAGAAATAATATATTTTATATTGCTTACTTACAGGTAACTGGTAATAAAAATTTTTAAAGAAAAAGTAGAGCAAAAAATTTGTTAAAGTTATTATATTTCACAGTGAGGTTATTATAACTGTCAGAAGTTTTATGAAGCTATTTGTTCCTAGTTAATTATTCTGCTATTTGTTCCGTTTCTTTTTTTTTTTTTATGGTTTGGGGGTTACACCCAGCAGTGCTCAGGGGTTACTTCTGGCTCTGTACTCAAAAATTACTCTTGGCAAGCTTCGGGGAACATATAGGATCCCAGGGATTGAACCTGGGTTGGTCACGTGAAAGGCTACAGTGCCAAGCACCCTACACACTATACTATCTCTCCAGCCCTTGTTTTGTTTATTAACATCAGTTGGCTTTGATGCCACTTTGTCATCTAATTTGGTGTGTCCTACTGGGGTGACAGTATTGAAAAATTTGGAGGTGTAGCATGGCCATGAATGTGGTTGTGCAGTCCAAGAATACCAAACTCTGTGGTTGATATGGTGGCAGATATGGAGCATGGTTACAGCTGACAGGTATGCTGGAAGTACAAGAAGTCGGGGGTGGTGGTGCCTGTACTCACTCTGACAAAGTCCTGGAGATTTCATGCCAGCAAATCTGGATTTTTGGTCTCGTAGGCATTTATGAAGAGATTAGTGGTGAAGTGATGACATTGAACCACTGGCAAAGCACTGATTGTGTGGTGTGGGTGAGGTAGGGAGATGGCCTGCATTTTCTTTCAGTTTACCCTAGTTTTCAATTGCATGGCCATTGTACCTATGTTTTTTGTTTTTTGTTTTTTTCTTTCTTTGTGGCTTGGTTTGTGTCTCTTTTGAGAATAGAATGATTCTTTAGAGCTGGTTGACAGAGGATATGGTGATGGCTATGAGGTGTGGCTTGGGCTCTCCACTGAGTTTTGCTTGCCACAGTCTCATGTGGCTATTGCACCTGCCAGAGCAAAAAATAGACTGGATAGGTTTGTTAGGGTTAGGTGGGGTTTGGGTAGCATCCTGGGTTTGAAGAGTATTGAACCCAGCAGATTATCTGCAAGAAGAGCTTCAAACCCTAGTTTTCATGTCAGAGTAATATGCCCTTCGAGAGATAGAAAGTTTTGCCCAACTTCAGTGCCTCTGCACAACTGCTGATCAGTCAGGGTAAAGGCGTTATCTCCTCAAAAAAAAAGAAAAAAAAAAAAGGAGGTGAGGCAATAAGAAAGACATGAGGATATGAAAGTGAAGAAACAGGGACATGGCAGTTCTGGAAAATGTCTTCAGCAAAAAGATAAGGCACTTGGCTCTCCTAGACAGTTCAGGAGGATTTTATATCTTTGCTCCATGTCCAAAGGCTTCTGGAGATGACAAAGCAGATGCACAAAGCTATCTTGGCTTCTGGTTATCTGCTAAATGCTAACTTTTTCTCCATCCTGGTTTTACTTTACAATAGTTCCCTCTAGTGAAGATGGCACATTGTACTTACAGTATCCAATTCTGAGTTAAGACAACGGCAGACGAGAGACATCTGGTCATATGATAAGTCCCAGAAAGAGACCCACAAGTGAGCCATCCTGAAGCTGTTAGTCTCTGACAAGTAGTTGTCTGAAGGTACTTTCTGCTTTTGCAGCAAAATTATGAGCTTGAAAGTCAACACAGGGGCCAAGTGGAGGTTTTCTTGGCCACAAATATAATTAGCTACTTGCCTCCTCTGTTGAGTGTCTGGTGCAAAAATAAAAACTGGATGGGAGGAGCCAGAGACAGAGAAATGCAGAGGGACCTCCACTTGATGGGTTTAGGAGGCTAAGGTACAAAGTCCTGGAATTCAGAGGAAGGAGCATTTTGGGGGAAAAAATCCAACTCTCTTTTTGGAATGTGTTATACAACAAAGGAGGTTGATGGCTCAGCCACAGATCATGTACAATTTAAAGTACAAGAGCTGGACAATGAGATTATATAAGGACTTTTTTTTCTATCCAGAAAATAGAAAATAATTTAATATTATCTCTACATTGAAAATTGAAATTAATAAACTCGTCAAAAATGTAAACCATTTCCAAAGTCAACATTCTTTTTTGTTTTCTTTTTGGGCCACTCTTGGTGGTGCTCAGAGGTTACTCCTGGCTCTGCACTTAGGAATCACTTCTGGCAGTGCTCAAGAGACCATATGGATCCCAGGACTCAAACCTGGATTGATCATGTGTAATGAAAACATCATACCCACTATTCTATTGATCCAGTCCTTAAAATTGATATTTTTAGTAAACATTTAAACTTTTGATTCAAAAAAGCATTTGATTCAAATTATCCCAAGCATCCCAACATTAATCTATTGCATGTCATTTAACTTCCTTTTTCCCATGCTGTCCACCCTGGTAGGATCCCTGGCACTGCATATGGACCCTTGAACACTAACAGGAATGGTTCCTGTACAAAGACAGAAGTAAGCCACGAGCACCATTGAATGTGATCCCTCTATAGAACAGCAAGAACTCAGCTAATCTGGAACTTGTGTGTGTAGCCCAATAATGCCCCAGTGAAGGGAAAATGTCACTTACATCTGCAAATCTGTCATGACTAGGGTTGCTGATTGCTACCATGCCCCTTTTCCCCTGTCACTCTGGCTGCATGACTGTCTCTTCAACTCAGCCAAGTCATCTGGAGCCTTTATCAACAATATCTACCCCTCAAGTTAAAAACAGCCTCTCTTGGGGCCAGAGAAAAAGTGTGTAGTGTAGGGTACTTGCTTTGCACACAGTATACATGAGTTCAATCCCTGGCATCCCATATGCTTCCTGGACCCACCAGATGTGATTCCTGAGTGCAGTCAGTAATAACCTCTGAGCACAACTAGGTATGGCCCCCAAACAAACAAAAACCCTAAAGAAACACACAATAAAACCTTCAAAATCCAGTTCTCTCCTGGCTTATTTTGAGAGGGTCTCCATATCTGGTATCAGAATGGTTGGGAAAGATCATTAAAATGGTAGCACAATATGGCAATTTTCTGGGGAGTTCAATTCCCCAATTCCCCTTCTCCATAACAATAAAGGTCGATCTTGTGGGGAATAAAAACAACACACACAGCCTTATGAGCAAAGAAAGCCAGGTCAGAGGTAGCTCACAGAGGCTGGCTGTGATTTCAATTTCCTTTCCATAATGAAAACTGTATTTCCATTAACTGCTGCAGTAGAAATTGTTCCCCGCTGGCCACCTGTGTTAGCCTAGCTCCTGGGTAATGGGGTACATCCTGATTCTGCTATGGGGGGTGGTGGGAGCACCTGTGACCTTTCCTTGTCCTATTAGAATTAGGTTTTTCTGCATTCAACTGGATGCCAGATAGAGGTCAATCATAAAAAACCTCAGTGTTCTATCACAAGTCCTACTCTACTAAGTAGCAGCCATAGCAGCCAACAAACTAAGTGTCTCACTTACATTTTTCCTCATAGTGTCTATCACCCAGAGTGCCAGAGATTACCCTCCAGTGCCCATACTTCCTGTCTTCTTTAATATTAGAATCCTATAACTTATATCCAGGCACATGACTTCTTGCAAAAGTCACATGGCCCAGGGTGAACTGTCCTTGTGAGGACAATGGGATGGAAGCAGAAGCTCTGATTACAATTTCCAGGAAATGTCTCTGACAATGGGAAACATGCCTTTCTTTTATTTAGTCTCTTCCTTTTTTGTTTTTGTTTTTGGGCCACACCTGGCGATGCTCGGGGGTTACTCCTGGCTCTGCACTTAGAAACTGCTTCTGGAAGGCTCGGGGGACAATATGGAATGCCAGGGATCAAACCTGGGTCCATCCCTGGTCAGTAGCATGCAAGGCAAACACCCTGCCGCTGGGCTATGGGTCTGGCCCCATCTTCCTTTCTATGTTACTAAACAGTGAATGTGATGGTTGGATGTGAACAGCCATATTAGACTAAGAGGTAGAGTCACTTGGCAATGATAGCTAAGTGACAAAAAGAGGTTGAAGTCACTGATAGTGATGGAGGATTTTAAAGTTTGGGTCATGTTTAGTCAAACCTGCTTATCCTGTCAGGAAGAAAAACCCTGCATGAAAGTAGTGAAGTGTTAGGATGGTCGTTAGGGTCAAATCCACTGGAGATAAAAATCATGCCTTTTCTACACTTGCCAGTTTTGACCATAATACTTTCATTACTATGTTCTATGACTGATTCTTCATATATATATGTATGTTTGTATATGTAAATATGTATATTTATATAGACATTTGGGGGGGCATACCTGGCTGTTTTCAGGGTTTACTCCTGGCTCTGTGCTCAAGGGATGCTTGTGGGTCTGTAAGTGATTCTGGGAATCAAACTGCTTCATGCAAGACAAGGTTCATCCCTACCCAATGTACTATCATATGGTCCCTGATTCTTCACTTGTAATGCCAGAATGAACAAAACCTCAAAGTACACTGAGATAAATTATATAATCAAAAGATTTCAGTGTAGTGCCTCACACAGGGGAAGTATCTGATCTGTAGCAGATGTTGGCAGTTGAATGTCTCAGAGGAGAAAACACCCCTCAGAGAAGTGCCCTGAAGTCATGTGGACACATAAGAGAGTTAGACAGAGAAGCCCCCTCCACCTCCACATATATATTCCCCGACACTAACCACTCCACACTTACCATGTTACCATGAAGATTACGATGCAAAACAAACCCATTCTCATACTTCCTATGGCAGCTAGGCTCCTTTGTGAACTGCTGAAGTATGATTTCTCACAAGTAAATCCATTGCTAAGATCAGAGTGCCATTGCCTGAGGTCTACTTCAAGCTTTGACATTGCATTGAAAACAGAAATTTTGGTCCTGAGTGTCCTCTCTGTGATAGGAATGTCCACTCGGCCTAGACTTTCCATCACAACAGGACTGGAAAAGGCTCAGAGAAGATGGTCTGTGACAAATGTGGGCTCATGGCAAGTACCATGAGCTCAGTGGTCAGTGTTGAGGTATCTGATTAAAGAGACCATGACCAACATGAAGGCAATGCTTATGTGTTCTGTATTATGATAGAACTTTGCTATTAAGCCCACGGAGTTTACATATTATAGAGTAATGTTGGTTGCACAGAATGCATTATCTCATGTTCTCTTCTTGTCTATGGCTGAAAGGGTTTGAGAAGTGGTGCACTTTCTCTTTAAATGTGTACTGTGTACAACAGGTAGGGCGCTTGCCTTGCATGCAGATGAACCCAGGTTCAACCCCTGGCATCCCATGTGGTACCTGAATCTTGCCAGGAGTGATCTGTGAGCCAGGAATAAGTCCTGAGCACTACAGGCTGTGGCCCCCAAACACAACACAATGTTTAATGTGTCTTACCTTTATTTTTTGTTTGTTTGTTTGTTTGTTTTTGTTTTTGGGTCATACCCAGCAGCACTCAGGGTTTACTCCTAGCTCTACACTCAGAAATCACTCTTGGCAGGCTCGGGAACCATATGGGATGCCAGGATTTGAACCACTGACCTTCTACATCCAAGGCAAACACCTTACCTCCATGCTATCTCTCTGGCCCCATGTCTTACCTTTGAAGGCCTTGACATTTTAACTTACTTTCTGAAGGTGTTTGGATGATAGGTTCAGTCACTTGGCCTGTTATAGGCCCACAATGGTTTTTCTCTTCTTGTGTTTCTTCCAATTTCACTAGCAATCTCATTTGTGGGCATGCATTTGCTCACACTATCTTCTTTCTTTCTTTCTTGAAGATGGGGTGTCATGATCCCCTTTTACTTTTTTCTCTATCCATCTTTCTAAAAGTTTCTGTTAATGAAGTGAGCAGCTGAACTGTGAGGTTTACTTATGGCAAAGCCTTTCACCTAATGCAGCAAATAACCCAGCCAATTCATGCTGAGATTGTCCTGTGCACCTGGCACTTAGCCCAGGTGCTGCATTCCATGAGGGAGTGTCTATATGCTTATTGTAGTCATTATTTTGGGTGACTTCCTAAGCAGTGCTCAGAGTTCATGGGGCCAGTCCTAGGGATTCTCAATCAACCAGGTGAGATGGTTCAGTGCTAGGACTGCAGATTTGGCACTTGTTGAACTCAGTGGTGCTGGAAACCACCAGGATCACTCTGGTGGGTTCAGGGGCCTTGATGCCTATTTGGGGAGGTATGTGATGCTGGGGACCAAATCATAATCCCACACTTTCAAAGTATAAGCTCCAAACCTCTGTACCATCTCCTTGGCCCTATTAATTTTTTAAATTTAATTTACTTTATTTAAAGAGTATTTATCACATAGTTGACATAGTTGACCAGAATATATTTGTTTTCAGGTAAATGGGAGCAAAATTATTTAACAAAAGGGAATGAAAAGGAAGAAAAAAAAGAGTATAGCAACAAGCAAATTTGTGAAAATGATTGTATCTCACAATGAGTTCATTAAGTCATTGTTAGAAGGCTTAGTAAACTCTTATTGTTAGTTAACCATACTGTTGCTTCATTTCTGAATATGAGGTGGCTTCAGATACACATTGGCACCTAAATTTGTGTGTTCCTACAGAGATGACAGTATTAAGCAAAAGTGGAGTTGTCCCCGAATTACAAGCACTATTGCTGATACTGTGACTTTTGTGGAGTGTGTTTTCAGTAGCCAGGTCTTCCAGAAGTACAAGAATTCAGGGAGAAGGTGCCTGCACTCATGCTGGTGATATCTGCTCAAATACTGGCATACCTAGAGTTTTGACCAGATTGGTTTCTCCACAGAGATTCTTAGAGGAGTGGTAAATCAGGGCCATTGGCAAAGTGGCAATTGTAAGTGATGAATACAGTTGGAGTGGCTTCAGCAGGACACGGATTTGTTCCGGCCTCTTCCCCTGAGATCCCCAGCTTTCAGCTACATGTCTGGTGTACCCATAATTTTTCATGGATAGGTTTACATCTCTTTTGAGAACAGAGTGAATTTATATAGTTGACTAGGTGTAGGCATGGCGGTTGCATTTATGGGTGTGATTTTGGCTGTCAAGGCTTCTGAAAGCACACTAAGGTAGGAGGAGGATGTCCTGATGGCACTATATGATAATTATTGTAATTTTACTTTTTGGCTTTGTATCACATGCAGTGCTGAGGTTTGAACTAGAGCAGGGGTGGCGAACATGTTTGACACAAAGGGCCAAAATTTTAAACTGTGAGAGTCAGAGAACCACACCACGGAGTGACCTGCCAAAACAGACAAACACTCACACAAAAGCATATAATTTCAACAATAATCTATTTAACACAGATTGCATTTTGCCATTTTGAGTGAGGGTCAAAATCCTGCAGTGATGGTGAGGGTGTGCTGCGTCCTCCACACTAAGAACTAACGGCCAGATGTGACCCAACATGTGCCACACGGGTCCCCCCCTCGCTGGCCCGTGCAGTTGTTTCCGAGGGATGGGAGATGTGGAGACGGGAGGACGCAGCCTGGGGTATGGCGGACTACGCACTCGCTTGGAGATCTCTCCTCAGAGGTCCCTCCTCAGAAGCAGCAGAACAAAATCCAAACTTGGCAAAGAGCCACAGTATACAAAATAATAAGAGGCAAAGAGCCGCATTCATTTTGGCCCGCATGTGGCTCGAGTGTCGCGTGTTCGCCACCACTGAACTAGAGTTATACCCGATGCCATTGCGTACAAGGTGTTTTACTTCCTGTATTCCCTCTGTGTCCCCATTATAGTTATGCATTATCACTCTTACTTCCCATATGAGGACTAGAGCACAGAAAGCAAACTTTCCTAGTCTCCCTGGCTACAAGACCAACATTCCAATAGCAGTCCCAATGCAGTAAGACCCTTCACCATCTGAGTTCAGGGAAAGGAACTGATGTCAAACTAAAACCAAAACAGAAAACAAAATTGCTTCCTAGAACTTCACTTCCTAGAACTCAGTATAGTCTTCCCCTCCCCTCTAAAAATTTTGTTTTTAGGGACCAGAAAGATAGCATAGCAGTAGGGCATTTGCTTTGCATGCAGCCAACCCAAGATGGACTTGGGTTTGAATCCTGGCATCTCAATGGTCCCGGAGCCAGGAGTGATTTCTGACCACAGACCAAGTGTAACCCCTGAGTACAGCCGGGTGTGGTCCAAAAGTATTTTTTATTTTATCCATCTCTGGATTTTTTCAGGGTTCACTCTGACTCCATGTTTAAGAACTACTGGTAGACTTGAGGACCATATTGGGTGCTAAGGATAGAACAGGGGGTGGCCATGGTAGAGCATGACAAACACCCTATCTACTGTACTGTCTCATTGAAACCCGTAGCATTTTCCTTTTTATAAATATTTTTTCAGATTGGAAAAACATAGGAAACCATCATATTATTTTATCATTTTTATTTTATCACTTCAGAGTGAAGGCCAGGATATCCAGTATGACCATCCCTGCTTCATTTTGGTTTTTGCAACTACTTTTCAATTTATCCCATGTTATAAACTATATTTCTCCCACAGTATCTTTTCCTTCCTGAGGAAACAGAAGCATATTTTATAGCACATAATCCATATGCTTTTTATTTACTTGAGCTTGATCTAGGCAACGTTGCTTTGTTAGAGCTATTTTATTCTTCGTCAAACCACTACAATAAGAATTTCTTACCACTTCCTTCCTCTTGAACACTAGGTGTGTTTTGCTAAA